>NC_089838.1:23011856-23074356 GCF_035609145.1 Eleutherodactylus coqui
TTTTGTGATCCCTGAGGTCAGCTTCCAGTGATTATATATTTCTCACATATGCTATGGATAGGTAATAAGTACATTTTATTGGAACATCCCTTTAAGAAGGCAGAGCATGACTGAGGGATTATTTATTTGAAATTAAAGGCCAGTTTTATATAATTTAAGGTGATGGCATGCCAATAAGATATGCCGCCATTTCATGGGATCCATGGGAGTTCCACCTCTGAGTGGTAGAAGTTCAAGAGGTTGGATAATTGCCTTGTACCCAGTAAGCAAGGTTAGAATTGTATTGTGGTATACATGTAAGCAACTTTTTTCTTAAAGGGAACTTGTCAGGGCATTTGAGGGTGTGATTTTTATACTTATCCACCTCCCCGTTCCCTTGTTGTCCACCCAGGAAGTTGGCACTTAGCGCGTGCATCTGACCCATCTCTTGCTCCCACACTGTCTTATATGCAGGAGCGTAGCTGAAGGCTCATGGGCCTGAGTGCAAATGTTTATCTTGGAGCCCCACAACTTCTCTTAACCCCTTTATTCAGAGGCGTACCTTGAAGCTCCTGGGCCCCCGATGCAAAACCTGTAACAGGGCCCCCAACTATAATGCTTTATTCATAGTACTGGGCTCCCTATATGGAGAAGAGAGGCCTTATGGGCCCCCTAAGGCTCCTGGGCCTGGGTGCAACCACATCCCCTATAGTTATGCCAGTGCTTCTATGTTTGCACGTACCAAGCAATTGGGGAAGGTGTTCATAAAAATGAAACCCCTGTCCTGTCAGCCCAAAACCTTGGTTTATGGTGTTCTTAGGACCTAACAGGTTCCCTTCATTTTTAAGATAGAAAACATTATTGTTTGAAAGCCCCTTTAATAGATAAAAAGCCCTGGATGATACTGACATAAATCTCTAGATAACTCCAGCCTTCCACCGCTGTAACCCCTTAGGAATCTTTCCTTCCAATGTACAAAGTTTAAGGCAATTTTTTGCCTTAAAGTTGTCCCTAAATTTCAAGTTGTGGATAGGGGATAACTTGCTGATCCGTGGGGGGTCTCACTGCTGAGACCCATATGGTCCCATTTCCCCTGTCCTCCTCACTGCGGGGTTACTGCACTCCCTGCAGTGAGGAGGAGACTGAATGGAGCGCTGGTCAGTCAATGGGACTGTGGAGATGAACGAGTGGCGAGCGCTCGGGTATTTGTGTCAGCCACTTTGAAATGAATGGAGCGCCGATCACGCATGCTCAGCCAGTGCATCATTTATTCTGACTTTACTGCAAGGGGTAAAGCGACCCCCATGATGACAGGCAGAGGGGACACAGGACCCCATTCTTGAGATCGGCCGGGATCTTAGCAGTACGACCCCTACCAACCAGCAGGTTATGCACTATCCCATGGACGGGGGATATCTTGTAATCTTGGTACCACTCCTTTAACTCCGGTGCACTGGACCAATTATTTACCTGGGCTGAGCTGCTCGACTGAATCATTGTCAGCGATGTAAATGTCCTCATAAGAAGCATCATTTTTTTCTATTTTGTCAATGTCAGCTACAAATAGCAGCAAAATCCATCGCTGCGGATTACTGAGCTACAATTTACTTCTCCGAAGATTTGGGAATGTCTTTTTAATTATGCAGGGATGAATGCCACATGTTGGCGGCAGTAGCGCTTTTTCAGTTAGACTATTACTAATGTAATCATAGTCCCTGCTACATTTCCAGAAGTTTCCTCTTCCACAGGTGGGCCGTGTTCTTTCCTAGTATCTTAGGGGATCTCCTTTTCATCATCTAAGTAAACTACTGCAGTACTTGTAAAGTTAGAAACGTACTCGCATGATGACTGTCGATCTCTGTACCTTTGGGGGTTGGATGCGGGGAGAAAAATGTTCCTAGTTCAGGGAAATATTGCATATCGCAAACTAACTAAAACCAGACACATACATTTTTTTTTTCTAATCTGTGTCATTTTATGATTGTAGATTTTTGGAATTCTATTTCCTGTACATGATTATGGGAGCGGCTATATTGGTTGAGCAGCTCCACTATCCCATCAAAAGTATTTGAACCCCCCCCCCCCCTATGGTGTCCTAAACCATGCTATATAAGATGCCGACCCCTGGAGGTGTCATCCCTAGTTTGTGATAAGAACAGTATGCTCTTAGATATACGGGTTATGTCGCTGTACACAAGTCATCCATCATGAAGCGCAACGCACCAGTCTGTCCACAATGGTGCAAGGAGCGTCGTCATTGGACAGTTGAGCAATGAAAGAACGTTTTATGGAAAGACAAATAACACCACTCAACCTTCACATCAGATGGACGTATCTGGCTGTGAAGGATACCTGTGAAAGGTCTTTTACCTGACTGCTAATGTCTGATAGCTGGTATTTCCCTCCATTCCCTCCATTCATCCTGCAAATATTTTGAGTTCTCTAAAACAAAGATTCATCATGCCGAATCCTATTGAAGTGAATGGGATTCAATTGCCTGCAGTACCAATCCAATAGGGTCGCTATAGGGGGTGTAGAGGCAGCAGCGGTACCCCGAACTTAGCAGCCAGTTCGAAAAGTGGTAATATAAGATATGTCTATGTGCCAGTGTCATTAGCAAGGGAAGAGCCCTGAATGGGTGGCAGGTACAGTGACTGGCCACTGTGACACCGAGAAGGAATTACTTTCCTCCAGAGCCTGTAAGAAGATTTTCTTATCAGGAAAATGAATGACTTCCTCACAAAGAAAGACAGCCAGTGCAGAGAAGGCGAACCATCGATGGAAGGAGCGAGAGCACGCAGGGAGAGACAGATTTATTGAGGGTGAAGATAAATAGATGGATAGAGAGATGAATACATTAGTATCGCAGGTAGCCGGGCAGACAGACAGAAGAAGAAGAAAGAAGGAATTAGTGATTGTGCCGCCTATCATACACAGTCGGATGAAAAATTGATTGGAAATTAGGTTGCACAAGGAGATTATCTAAGGGCTCCCTTCGTGGCCCATATTTGACTATAAATCTATGGGAAGCAATGCCAGGGAAGCAGAGCATGAATAATGATGGTTAATTGTTTGCTGTACAAATAATGTCAAAACACAACCTATATTTCTTGTTTGGCTGACTTACTTCCCAGTCCCAGGAGAGGCGCGGAATCAGGTCACTGATTACAGCATTAAATTTGGGGGTCACCTACCAGGATGTCTCGGCTTTTCTAATGATAGCCGTGTATTCCAGGCACCGTGATGGGAAGTCTGCACCGTTACGGGGTTTTCTGTGTCGCCTCTTTTTGTTACATTGTCTTTGCAGAAGATCTATCACAGATAATGTAATCCTTCCTAATGCGCGGCTTTCCGATGTGTTCTCTACTGGAATTAGCAACAGTCTGCTTTTAAGGGCTCCTTTACACGGATGTTTTTGCGCTGTGAGGGAGCCTTTTTTGCACTTGTATCAGCGTATTGTACTGTATTTTGGGGTTTTTCGACAACCATGGCCCGATTTAAAGGCTATTTAGCCTAATGAGGTCCGGATTTGTTCTTTTTTTCGCTGAATTGCGCGTTTGAGCACCTCCAAGTGAGTTCTATGGGGACCCTTGGTGCGCAAATGTGCAAAAAATGGAGCGTGCTGCATTCTTTTTCGCAAATATATGCGCAAATACGTCTGTGTGAAGGCTCTTTAAGGACTCATTCACATGGGCGTATATTCTGTCCATACTACATCCGCATCCGCAAGAAATCCCACTGATTTGCATTGGCGTATACAGATGCGCATTTTTCACGCACGTAAAAAAAAATTGCAGCATGTCTTAGGGCGGCTTCAGGCGAGCATGTTGCAAATATGCTCGCTCCTGCGCGATGTTTTTGCGCAGTTAATGAGGGTACCTTGCACGTGTGACTGCACACAGTACTGTGCGTATATACGCAGGCACCGCAGGTTCACCCCCACCCTGATTGAAATGGCAGTTAAGACGAAGTATGTGCTGGTGTGCCCACGTTTTTGCACATACCCTCGTGTATATACATGCCCATTAATGCACCTAGGGTGCACAAAGTAGAGCAGGTCCTATTTTTTTGCATGCGGGGTTCTAAACTCCTAGCATCATGGCACACAGGATATGAGCGCTGATTCCAGGAGAATGGGTGGTGATGCTGCAGTCTCTGATTTGCTACAGTGGTCAAGTAACTTCTGGAGGCATCATCTTCCCCAACAAACACCGGGAAGATAACGGGAGCTACACATGGATCTCCGCAGCAGAGGAGGGGTAACTACTGTTCTTTTTTGTTATTGCAACATAGTTGGAGCTATAGGGGCAATGTTGTCCGGTAACTGGACAACCCCTTTAATGAGACAAGAGTGCAGTCCTAAGCTCTTGCTCACGACCTGAAGGTTGAAAGTTCAATCCCCGCATGGTTAAAGTAGCTGGTTCAAGGTTGACTCAGTCTTCCATCATTCTGGGGTCAGTAAAATGAGTACCCAGCTTGGTGGAGGGTAATAAACAAATTACCTAAAAGCTGTGGAATAAGTTGATGCTATACAAATAACAAGATTTATTTTATGAGCAATTTGAGCACATTCAGAGATGAATTTACGTCTCCGGTCTATTTCCACTGTGCGGTTCTGTCCTCGGAGCCTCGGGTGCAGAATGTAGCTTTAGTCTCAATGACTAAATATGTGAATATGTTATTAAGTAGCGATCTCACCAGTGGCCTAGCTATGGGGACGCAGAGGTTAAAATTGCATCCTGGCCCTTGTGTATGGATATCTCCAATACAGTATACTGTTGAGGTATTGTGATGGATATTCTGTTGAGCCCCGGGATCCCTAGAAGTGAATTGTTCTTTCTTATATAACGTGATAACAAGAGCCTGGATGCTGCACTGAATGATTTACATTACTTGATCTTGTCCGCGGGCTAATGGGATCATCATTTATACGTTTATAGTGCTAGTTCATTCACATGGCATACAAAACACACTGAATGAGGATAATCAGAGAACACGAGGCTCCGTTTACTGTCCCGTTTTATTAAGTTGGACTGAGAAGTGTTATGAATACCAGCGCACAGAGAAGGAAACAGCGAGGAGCGCTGGCTCCATGCCACAGGTTGAAGATTCAATCTGCTTGTAATAGGAGGTGATTATTGAGGACTAGCGGGAAGATGACGGATGTTTTCCTGTTAAAATGACAGCTTGGGCCGAGTTGCAAACCTGGAAGACTGTCTGCCAGCCTGGAATTTCACAAGTCACGTGCCCAGAGTTAATGGGTTAAAGGGGCTGTCTGGTTTAGAAAACCCATTTTCAAATATTCTATTCATAAATTCTAAATTCAAGGAGTTTTCCAGGACTTTAGTACTGATGAGCTATCCTCAGGATAAGTCCGCCACTCAGGATCTCCGCCGATCAGCTGTTTGCCGGGTCTGCTGTCAGTGCGGATAGAGGTGAAAGCAGACAGCTCTGTCCATAGTGCAGTGGCCCAGGTTGGTATTGCAGATATTGAATTCAACGGGAGCTGGCCAGCAAAATCAACGCAGGCCGGTGCACTACAAATAGAGCTGGAAAATAGCGGATTGGTAGAGATCCCAAGAAATGGACTCCTACTGATCATTTATTGGTAACCTAAAATAGTAAAGTCCTGGAAAACCCCATTAATAGATGAAGGTTCCGTATTCAGGTCCCATATCATATCTGATTCCATCCTTTCCTTCACCCCCCATATTGAGTCAGTTGCTCACTCATATCACCTGCACCACAAAAAGATCTCTTGAATCCGTCCTTTCCTCATTGTGGAGACCTCAAAAAACTCTTTATTGTCGCCCTGATCGGTCTTCACCTCGGTAATCTCTCCCCTCTCCAATCCACTCTGAATGCAGCAGCCAGACTTATCTTCTTGGCCAGCTGCTACGCTGCCTACATCCTGTGCCAGTCACTAAACTGATGCCTCCACCTTGTGGTGGTCACTGCACTGATGCCTCCACTCTATACCAATCACTACACTGATGCCTTCACCCTGTGCCAGTCACTACACTGATGCCTCTATCCTATGCCAGTCACTGCACTGATGCCTCTATCCTATGCCAGTCACTACACTGATGCCTCTATCCTATGCCAGTCACTACACTGATGCCTCTATCCTATGCCAGTCACTGCATTGATGCGTCCACCGTGTGCAAGTCACAACACTGGTTGTCCCTCCACTATGGAATACAATTTAAACTCATCACTCTCATCCATGTCTACCACCCTACCTGTGCTCATCATTCTGCTAATGACCTTAGACTAGATTTTTCTCTAATTTGGGTCTCCCACTCCCATCTCTAAGATTTTTCCTGAGCTGCACCAGTTCTCTAGAATGCGCTACCCCAGACAATCAGGTCAATTCCAAATGCACACAGCTTTAAGCGTGCCCTAAAACACATCTTTTTAGGGAGGCCTACCGGATTCCCTAATCTAAACTTTTCTACATCTACCCCGCCTCTACACTCCTCCTTGGAAACCTGACCCCCTTCTTCCCACTGCATCCCGCACACACCCCTTAGCACCTCTATACACAAACACGGCTAGTAAGGAACTCATACAGCTTTATGTATATATGTATAGTTACTTATGTGTATACCTCATTATAGTCTGTAAGTTCTTGTGATCAGGGTCCTCACCCTTACTGTTCAAGATGCGCATTGGTTTATTACTGTATGTTATCACCTATTATTATCAACCAGAGCAAAGAGCGACTACAAAAAGCACCCCTAGCTCTGGAGGACCCAGCATGTCTATGCATTATATAGCCAGCCCATAAACCTTAAAGGGAATTATGCAATGCTTCATTTTTGCTGTGGAGGCGCTGCAGAGGAATTGAACACTTGCTGCCAATTTCCTCTATAGAATACAGCTGCTCTGTAACAAACTTTTATTAGATTAATTGGAAGTAAGGGTGCAGAATCTATAGGACTGGACTAGTAATTATAAGCAGAAGAATCCTGGATGGATGTTTTATAATCTACAAAAGCTGATAGCCGGGTATCACTGACACGGGTCATGTGAATACGGCGCTATCCTACCTTTCCTGCAGGGGTCTTTTTGAAAACCAATCAGATCATTGATCCCATTTTGTAACCTGTGCTAGAAAATGACAAATGTGAACTTATTGGTTCTTATGGGCCCCAATGCACCACAATAAAGTCAATAGACAAAGGTATGATTGACACTACTGGGCTAAACCTGCAACATGGCCCTTCAACTGGTCTCCATAAATGGGGCAAAGGGACCCTTTGGACCCCATTAGGAACCCCCTACAGTTAAAACTATGCCTAGAGACACTGCAAAGGAGGCATGTTGGAAAAACAGAGCTTTGTGGGTCCGTAATCCTTCTAGGCTTTTACTACAATTAAGCATGCACGGAACTTATTAAGCACCATCTTTAATTCACACAATGCTGCGCTTGCACCTTCTTCCTTTGTCTGCTTGCTGCCGGATTTTTTTTCCCCAGATACTGCTGACAAGATGCTTTTTAACACAACTAGGGGGGAGGAATTCAACATTTACGTAAAAATAAAAGGACTTTCCCTCTTACAAGTGCCACATTATACAATCATCCGCTGCATACCACATGTGTAACTGAAGGGATCAGGTATCAAGCTTCAATGTGGAAATATCTTAGAAAATGCTGAATTTCTGAAGATTTTTAGCCTTTTCCCCCCAAATATCAAAATTTCAAAATATGTATATTCTTATAAAACTTTGCAAGAAAATGGAAACTGGAAACAAAGAATGCCTAAAGGGGTCCAACAGCTCTGGAGGGCCTGGCAAGTGTATTGATTTCAGTTGGCATCATGTAATGCTTCACTTTTCCCATGGTGGCGCCGCAGAGGAATTGAACACTGGCTGCCTGTTTCTCCCTTGGATCATGGTAGATCACTGGGGTTAGCAAAACTTGGATTATCTGTTATCAGTTTATATAGATGGAATTGTAAAAAGTGGACAACTTGTTTAAATTTCCCATGAAACATACTTACCTCCTATCCCCAAGATAGGGAATACGGTAAGTATCTGATCGGTGGGGGTCCAACTGCTGGGACTCTCAGTAATCCCCAAAACAGAAGTCCCAAAAGTCCCCAAGTTAACGCATGTGTAGGGGGGTGATACCAGTGGTTCTTAACATATGTTATGTGTGTATTTCTTTAAGGTCAGGTTATTGCTGGTGGCTCGGAGGAAACAGAAATGAGGACCATTCTTACAGTAACTGGACCCCTGCTAATCAGTTATTTATCCCCTAGATAAGTATATTTTGTGGGACTGCCCCTTTAAGAAGCAGGTATTTTTGAAGTATATATATATAATTATATATATATATATATATATATATATATATATATATATATATATATATATATATGTTTATATTATTACCATTTCTCATTGTTGCAAGGCTTCTTAAGAAGTCTAATATTGACTTGCAGTAATTCTGCCTTCCAATAGATGTCGCTGTAGAGATATTGCTCCATCCTTCTATTTGCATATTTCCCAGAGGAGCATGGGTGGCCTTATAAGTCTCTGCATACATTCTAGTTGCTCTCCCTAAGTAGAAACGATACCTTTCCTGACTACAGTACATGAAGAGACCCCATAAGACACAGTAAAACTGCTGAGCTGGCTGATGGTAGTGTCCCTGGGAACTATACAGCAATAAGCTCTACCTCATGGAATGACGCTGGATTTGGCTATAAAGTATGTTTTAGGAGGCCACAAGCCATGTAAATAGTTGGGTTCACTAAATATTAATTTAGGCCTGGAAGACGTGAGTAAATGGTGACTATTCTGTAAAGCACACAGGAAAAAGGGATATTCTTGTTGTGATTCCTATTAAGAAAATAGGAACACCACGCAAACCCCCATTATGTGGTGCAGGATTATTCGGGTGGTTTCAGAAAATGTGCCTGATATTTAGATTCTTGTTCCCTCTTTACACTGCAGTTGGGTTACATAATAATAATACAATTATTGTAATAAAAGAGTATAGAAAAATAGAAAAGAAATAATGCTAACAAAATATTATAGAAGTACTAATAATAATAAAATGGGGCAAGATACCAATGCGGTTAAAGGGGTTGTCTTACTAAAGACATTTATCCCCTATCCATTGCATTGGTGATAAATGGCTGATCGCTGGGGGTCCAACCACTGGAGCCCAGCAGTGATCCTGACTAGAGATGAGCGAGCATACTCGCTAAGGACAATTACGCGAGCGAGTATTGTCCTTAGCGAGTATCTCTTCGCTCGGAAGAAAAGGTTCGGCTGCCGGCGCGGGTGAGCGGTGAGTTGCGGCAGTGAGCAGGGGGGAGCGGGGGGAAGAGAGGGAGAGAGAGATCTCCCCTCCGTTCCCCGCCGCCCCCCGCCCGCCGCCGGCAGCCGAATCTTTTCTTCCGAGTGGGCAGGTACTCGCTAAGGACAATACTCGATTGAGTAATTGCCCTTAGCGGTTATGCTCGCTCATCTCTAATCCTGACCGATGTATATGCGTGATCACGGCTCCATTCACTTCTATTAGATGGAGGGCGACTACAAATAAAGTTCCCTTTTGCTTCAGTTGGAACTTTGCCTGTAGTACCAATCCTAACCACTACAGTGGGAACAGAGCTGTCTTGCAGAAAAGCCATCAATAGTTTATAATGAGACAACCCCTTCAATATGCACAGTAACTACGTGGGTCCAGGTGCTGTCAGAGTGTATTCAGCTGTAGGCAGCACATGGATCGAAATACGCTCATGCAGATTAGCCCTAAAGGTATGTTTGCACATGACAGACCAAACGTTCAATTTGCATACATGTGAACGGGGCCTTTTCTGTAGCATCAATTTTTGCAAACTCCGTTCCAATATAGGAAAGTATCGCAGAACTTTCTGCAACATGTGTGAACATGCCTTTAGACCTCAGGCCTCTGGAATAAGTAGCCGCAGTCTAAATACTGAATAATACAAATGCGAATTGTGTATTACCATAAGATGACAGCGCACTGTCCGCAGGCGACTGACGGGAGAAATACTTATTACACACCTCCTTATTATAGGGCAAATTATAGTACACACCAAATGGTAGGTGTCACGAAAGCTCAATTAGCGCCCTGATCTGCTAGGAGGCAGGAAGACATCGGCTAAGGACGTTAGGTGCGCGGAACTCATCACGGCTATCAGTATGTAACGTCCATGTTCATTTTCCCGAAGTAACAACCTCTCAACCTCCTGCTGCACTTGATCCATTACAAGGTTTAAACATGAAAGCCCCAAGGAGAATTAAATTAGCGAGGAAGCTCAGAGGGAGCTGGATTTGCATCTATCCCACTTAGGAGAGGAGATTAGCTGACCCCTGTGTGAGTCAGCAGGGGGAGCGGAGGGCAGGTTCTCTGTCAAACACCGACAAACCGCGTTATGGAGGCAATCAAAACGGGAAGGTTAACCGCGTCCGAAAGAATTATGAAAAAAAAGGATCTGAATTCTAGGAGCGCTCATGTTCGCTTCCCGCAACGTAAACCAACATTCGTAGTGACTTCATAACAGCTGCACCAATTTTGGCCTCGATCATCCAACTGGGTGACATTTCTCCAAATCCTTGCTATGGGTCATTTTGAATTTTCCTTTTTATCACTTTATTCCTCGTTTATGTATGTAACTACAGCACACGCACTTGACCACTTCCCCAACGTATGCCATTGATCACCCCCACCAGTGAAGACTACATAAGAGGAAACCAAGATAGGTCGAAGGAGGAGCAGTCTGGAAGTGCGTAGGTGTAAGGGGGTGGTGCAACTGCCCTTTGTTCTTACGGCGAGCACGGAAGTTCTGTTTAATTGTTGTGGACGTTTTGAACTATCTATACTTATAAGGGGAGGCAATCCGTGATGAACGCAGGCTTAACCGGGATCAGGTTCAATGGGGAGGGCCTAAGGCCTCAGAAGGGGATAGCTGGGGGGGGCAGTGCTGAGGTGTGAGAAAACAATGCGAGATGAAAATGCTGGAACTCAAGAAGACTAGGAGAAGCCACTATAGATCTATAGACCTATTATGTACAACCCTACCCTTATCTAGGATGGACTATAACAGCAGATGACCAGTTCCAGTAGAATTACTGTCTAAGAGAGACAGAAAGGTGGGCAAAAAGTGCAAGAATTGGATCACTGAGCAGTGGCAAAACATCTCCTGGTCAGATGAATCCAGACTTCAGTTACACCGTGCTGATTGGAGGTCAGAATTTGTCAAAAGCAGCATGAATCGATGAACCCTTCCTGTCAGCTGTTAAGAAGATATCAGCACCTCCTAGTTTGCGGGAAGCTTCCTGTCCACGGGGGCCGATATTCCTGCAGAATGATTTCAGCACCTAGTGGAATCTATACCATGACAAACTACTGCGGTTCTTAAGGCCAAAAGAATTTCAATGCTCTACTAGATGGGTGTCACTAATGAAGTGGCCATTTGGCGTATATGTATAGTTTTTGTACAGAGTTCCATCCAAATATGTTAAATCCTGCTTAGGTTCAGATTCCCTCCTCTTTGTTTCCCATTTCCTTGTCGTTGTAATGAATTCCAGACGTGGCATTTAATGGGTTAGCCCCTGTCATCCTGTAATCCCAGAGATTCTCACGTCTTCTGGCTCATTTAAACGATGCAGCAGATGTAGAACTGATGCTCTAGAACGGAAGCCCAGGGTTGAGGCTCACTGCTGTGACAGACTCACTTCTCTCTGGGCCGCATCCTTTGGAGCATGTTTTTCTTAGCTTGCTGCCCGGAAACTCACTGATGCACGATTAGTTCTATTAAACTGGGAAGCCTTTTTCCTGGGTCTAATGGCAGCCGATATTTTGTTAGTTTTGGAGGTGGGCAGGGGGCCCCTGCCGTGGCATCGGCCGCTTCGCCTAACAAGAGCCTGTTGTTCTGTCAGTGCCATAGAACCATTTACAACGACGAGAGGTTTCCCTGGACTGAAAGAGTTAACTGTCCATAGAATGATACGCCACATTGATGGTGGGCATACAATGGTTGGTGACTATGGTTGCCACGCGGCCGTTCATTTACTGTAAAGGCCAGTGTTGGTATGACCACCTCTGGCCGAGCAACAACCCTGTCATCAAGCACTCTAACTCGCTGTGAAGCTCCAGTCGGGGCAGAACGGCGCTGCTGCTCAGAGAAGATCCTGACTCCTGCATGTACTGTACGCAGTGCAGACCACCGGGGGGAAGAGTCAGAATCTTCTGTGAGCGATGGAGGGGCGTCCCGCCCTGACCGGGCCTTCACGGTGAGTGTCAGCACTTGATGATGACAGGGTCACTGTTTAAGGTGGGGAGGGCACCAAAAAGTGGTGCTATTCATTGGGACAACTAAAGGGGGCACTATTACTATTGGGGCCATTGAAAGGGGGCACTTTTACTATTGGGGCCATTGAGAGGGGGCACTACTATTATTTGGATGTCTGAGAGGCACTATTAGTACTAGGCCCACTGGAATAAGGGAGGTAAAAACATATGTCATGATAAGCCACGCCTCTAACTACACCTCCAAATCACACCCTTTTTTTTACCTTGGCTGGTATTTTTTTTGTGACAAAGGTAGCTACCCTAATTATGATTGGTGTAAAATTAACTCTCTGTAAATTTGGCCATGCAGGAGCATAGATAAGATGAAGATTTATATAAGACCAATGTCCACCTATCTGTGTACAGGAAATCCATAGCCCCTAATTCATAACATGTTGTATTCCGGTTTATTTAAAGGGGTTGTCCAGTCTACAAGGGCCATTTTTAAATATCCTTTAAGGGTAAGCTAATAGACTGAGGTCTCCCATTAGAGATCCTCATCCATCAGCCAGAGTCTGGAGAAGCTACGAAGAGCTTTGCTCTCTCTGGAAGACCCAGAACATCCTTGCATGTTTTGAATGAGAGCAAGGTAATGCTTCATTTCTCCTGCGGGGGCACTGTAGGGAAACTGAACATATTCCCACACAGATGACAGTTGATCGCTTGTGATCTCAGCAAATTGATATCTTTTTATCAACTTATCATCATCACATACACCAAATTTCAAAATGTGGGTCATGTTTTGTAAGGCCTAGCATCAGGCGGCAAGACCACACACGGCCTCTCACATTCAGCATATTATACCCCAGAAACATGTTCTTTGGTGGGAAAACCCTTTAAATAATCTGAAGTTACACCAATTAATAGGGACATTTATTCACTTACCCCACTAAGTATCATTTAAAGAGGTTGTCTATGGTTAGAAAAACTTGGCAGCTTTCTTGCAAACACAGCGCCACCCTTGTCCATTGGGTTGCGTGTGGTATTGCAGCTCAGCTCCATTGAAGTGAATGGCTGCTGAGCTGCAATACCAGATACAACCCTATGGACAAGGGTGGCATTGTCTTGGGAGAAAACCAGTCATGTTTTTCTAACCCTGGACAATCCCTTAAAAAAGGGCAAACTGAGATCTTCTGCAAATTGCAAATACATGTCAGCTGCCAGCTTAGAACTTTATAGGGAAGATAATAGTGTATTGAAGCCATAATATAATAATAATCTTTATTTATATAGCACCAACATAATAGGTAACATTAGATTCACACAAGGCACTTCAAGCTAAGATACACTGATATATTCCCTTCCTTCTTAGTGTCAGTTTTTACTGGGCTTCTGGCATTCTATTCATGAACTAGGAAGACCAGGATGAATAAAGCAATGTCATGGTTAAAGATCTCCTAAGCGCATAGCCTTTTATACATTACGGATTTTTTATAAAATTATCTACAAAAGTCACAAATAATGAAAAAAAAATCTGCAGTAACAACAATAATAATAATGAAGAAACATTTTCATTTATCGTCCACCTCAACAACCTTTGCTGGTGCGAGAGAACACAAATGGTTTTACAATTATCCCAGTGCTGTTAATTAGTCGTAATCCTTTTTTGCATAGGCTTTGATGATTTCATGACTACAAGGCTGCCGTCTATATGAATAATACAGTAGACATTACTTGAAGCGATTATTACAAACTTCTTTGAAGACTCAACTGGAATATTATAGTGGGGATCAAGTGGGGAAACTGCTTTTAGAACATGTTGGGGCATCATTTATTTAAATGCTGACACAGTGATACTAACAAGGCTGTTATTGTGTTTACAATAATTATTAGTGTATTTATATCCGCAGACTGAAGCAAAATGCGGCCGTCCCAGCAGGACGCGGAAAACGAAGCGATAAATGGTGTTGTCGTGTCTTAAAGGAACATGACTGAATGCAAACAGTCTGGAGAATGAAGCTGGAGCTTTGGAGCAACTTTAATTATTATGTTAAGGAATTGTCTTGTAAGTGATTGCATAATAAAGGCTTCCACACCGACATACAAGAGGGTTCTTTACTGTAAGAGCAGTGAGACTGTGGAACTCTCCCCTGGTATTTCAATATACGTAGGAACTAGAGATGAGCGAGTATACTCACTAAGGCACATTACTCGAGCGAGTAGTGCCTTAGCCGAGTATCTCCCCGCTCGTCTCTAAAGATTCGGGGACCGGCGCGGGTGACAGGTGAGTTGCGGTGGGGAGCGGGGGGGAGAGAGGGAGAGAGAGATCTCCCCTCCGTTCCTCCACACTCTCCCCCGCGGCTCCCCGCCCCCTGCCGGCCCCCAAATCTTCAGAGACGAGCGGGGAGATACTCGGCTAAGGCACTACTCGGTCAAGTAATGTGCCTTAGCGAGTATACTCGCTCATCTCTAATAGGAACCAATTCAAATGAATGACTTAGAATGCAATTCCCTAATATTTCCTATATTTTCCCTGTATTAAAGTGCCAGTAACGATGAGACATAGTGTAATGAATACTTACAGCAGTCATGTGACTATTTACCCTACTTCTGTTATGTCCAGGGATACCCCCAAACACATCAGCATAGTCCCATCCCATTTTCAAACTCATTCGGACCCTGCTACGAATCAGCACTATGAGGTAGGCTCCATTTTCAGTTTTGTGGAGGGTTTGTACAGTCATGGCCAGCTGCAGCTACGTGCAACCAGTGTGGTCCTACAGGGTGTCAGCCACCAGCTTGTAGGGGGCACCAGGCAAATGTAGGCTGGGGGCAATTGTGCCATTAGGTTTGCCTGGCCAGATGATCTTCTTCCTCCATGTGGAAGCAATCTTATACATCTACATAAATCCTCCTCCTCCTGTCTCTGTCTCTTCCCCTCTGATGTTCAGAGGCACAACTGTCAGCCCAACTAAAATAATTTAGTTCTGTACTGTATTTATGTTTTAAGCTTGGTTCTGCTACTGCATCTAGGTTTGTTCGTGCTGTATTTATGTTATGAAATTGGTTCTGGTGCTGTATCTGTGTTATGAGCTTGGTTCTATGCTGTATTTATGTACTAAGCTTTGTGAGCTTGGTTCTGGTACTATATTTATGTTATGGGATTGTTATTTTGCTGTATTTACGTACTAAACTTGCTTTTGGTGTTGTACAGTGCTTGGTTCTGGTACTGTATTTATATTATGTGCTTGGTTCTGGTGCTGTATGTTATAAGCTTGGCACTGGTGCTGTATTAATGTTATGAGCTTGGTTCTAGTGTGGATATGCTGCACAAGCAGAATACAGAAAGGCTGCCTATCACTGCAATATATAAAGTCCTTTTCTTATGATGGAGGGGCACAAAAATAATTCCATATAGGGGGCCATCTAACGTAAGGGCGGCACTGTATAGAGCTCCTATATAAAACACTATATTATATACCATATTCATTGTTGATGTAGTTGAAGGGGTTTTTTTGGCAGTAGTGAGAATACAGTGACAGTTAGGGGCAGGGCTTATGCAAATATGCTCCTGAATTAGGTGTTTCTGGGAAGTTTTGTAGGTCTTTCTTAGATGGAGATATCCAAGTTAATGATAGAGAGTAAGATAAAGTAGAGATCGCAGATTGGGATTTGCCAAGATGTCTTGCTAATGATCCCATTGAAGAACACTAAGGCGGCCTCTCCCCAATATGAAATGTCTTTGTTTTGAAGTTTCTTTAAGCTGTGCCGCCCCTTCTCCGGTGACACTGAGGAGTATCTTGTAGTTCTCCTATAAGTGATGCGTTAAGTAACTGGGTCAAGTCAGAGTATGCGGAACTGTCACACAGCTTAGCAGCTGTTAAACGGCGCCGAAAATACCCAATGATTACAACTGGGAGTACTTTTGGTACTTGGACCCATTTTTTAATGTTGAGGTGCTTGCTGCAGCATTCTTTAAATAGTCTTCTACTTCAGCATCCTGGGAACATAAATGTCACGTTCATGTGTGCGGCTCATTAATTAATATCCCAGCCTCTCTCGGCGCAGGCTGAGGTAAGAGTACAGTAAATATAAATGAAAAATAAGTAATAATTCATGAAACCTCATTTGCATTTCTAAATATAAAACGTGTAAAATCCGGCTAATTAGTGCAAGTCAGGGCTAAGGGGTTTCTATAGCAACTCTGAAATATGGGAAATGATCATTTTTTTCGCTTAACGTATAGTTACGGCTGCTTTTGAGGATTATATTGTTTGGGCTACCTTGGCATAAGAGCAGTGATGTGGCAACATCCTATTGGTGGAAAAATCTCAGCTTTTCCTCAATGGCCAGAGGGAGGTCTAGAGTTGAATATTCCAGTGCGACACATCAATGTAAACATGGCCTAATAGCTGCTACTATAGCTTGAGGTCTACTAACACATTTACACTATAGAGTGCAGTCTACCGGGACCAAAATTGCTACATTCCATTAGCCAATTAGGAGGAGAGAGGGAGTACACAACAGAACTAATATAGAGTACAGTCTACCAGTAACTACCGCAGCCAATCAGAAGGAGTGGGAGGGACTACAGAGCGAACTACTATAGAATGTGGTCTACCGGGACAACAACTGTTATACTCCCTCAGCCAATTAGAAAGAGAGTAAGGGATTATATATCACAACTACTAAACTGTAGAGGAAAAAAGTCTACCAGGACGTAAACTGCTACCCTCTTTTGGACAATTAGGAGGAAAAAGAGGATCTATACATGGGCACTGCTATGGAGTGGAGTTTACCGGGACAAAAACTCTAGAGTGCGGTCTACCGGGACCAAAATTGCTACATTCCATTAGCCAATTAGGAGGAGAGAGGGACTACACAACAGAACTGATATTGAGTACAGTCTACCAGTAACTACTACACTTCCGCAGCCAATCAGAAGGAGTGGGAGGGACTACAGAGCGGACTACTATAGAATGTGGTCTACCGGGACAACAACTGTTATACTCCCTCAGCCAATTAGAAAGAGAGTAAGGGATTATATATCACAACTACTAAACTGTAGAGGAAAGTCTACCAGGACGTTAACTGCTACCCTCTTTTGGACAATTAGGAGGAGAAAGAGGATCTATACATCGGGACTGCGGAGAGGGAAGAACTACACATCAGGTCATCACTACTATAGTACTAACACATTTACATAGGTTGTTTAGCCATACAGTGTTCTGTGCCTATGACCAATGGGAATGAACTTCTTATGCTCTCAGCCAATCAAAAGAAAGGAGGGGCTGCAAATCAGGACCCAATGTACGGTAAATTTTGAGCCTGTGATTGAGTTGTACACCTGCATGGTTAAGTTTACCTGCTGCAATAGCGATTAATGAACCGCAGACTATGGAGACTGCACGCCATAGTAGCGCCGCCAAATATATGGACGGTCCATCTTTTAAGATGACAACCGTTATAAGATGAAAATATAGAACATGTAGCAACAGGCCCTGCATCGTGACTTATACTCACATTGAGCTAAAGAACATAAACTTTCGATAGTGCATGAAAATTAAAGCTCGCAGTCACTTAATATAGAAAATCCATGAAGAAATATGTATCCGACCGTTCTCGCCAATCCCGGAGATGTAGTAAATTCTACTTTTACACCTTCCAATAATTGCTAACAGAAAGCCATTTATATTTTAGTGCGCAAAACAGCGTTTAGATTCATATTAATCGGCTGAGATTTGTGATCTGATTGATCATGAAAGCTGAGAACTACATTGCCATACATTGTAATTAGGAGACTCCATGCTTCACTGGAAGCTGTACGTGAAAGTGGCGGCTGAAGGAGAGGGGACGGCTGGATGTTTTTCTGATGGCATACCCTGTGACTGACCAGCTGGTGTCATATTTTTGACACCAGACGTATGGTGATAGAACAGGCCTGCGGGCGCAGCAACTTGGGCAAGCTCCAGTAAGCAGCCAATTACAAGGAGAAGTCTCCTCTCTCCAGCTGACTGATGCGCCGGGCTATCACACACTGCTTGTCAGACACCATCACATGAAATCTTTACTCACACCCTGACTCCCTAAAGCATGAAAGGCTTCTATGACAGCAGCGGTCAGTAGACGGTATCACTTCGACAAAGAAAGACAAGATGAATTTGCAGAGAATTCATCAGGTGTTTGTTTGGGTTTGTCTGAGATGTGTACAAAGCATGTCAACGTACGTCATGTCAAAAGTTGGCCATACACATCAGATAGCTGTCGACATACTCCCAACCCATGCCCAATACACATGGGCACACTTGACCGAATGTGTATGTGTTTTCAATGGGAAGAGGGCAGTAAGCCGCTGCCAGAGACCTCTAGTGGAGGTGGCTTTTCTTCCCTAAGAACAAAAGGATCGGGCGTGTTGAAATCCAACAGCCTGGTCCTTCTTGCAACCGGCCATTGGCCACCATAGGAAAGTTGGGACACAGTCATACAGTGTCTGTCTGGGGTGCCTAGGGCCCACCAGTATCAGTCACTCTGCAGGCCCACCATGCAGCTAAGGAAGGCAGGGCCTAGGATAAAAGGATAGTGCCAAGCCTTCTTATTCTTAATATTTCAACCAGTCTTTGTGTCTATATAATTGACAAACTAACCATTTTATTATATGTATGCACTGCAGTAAGCGTTCTGTGCCATGTGCTGCTCATACAGCGGGGAGGGTCTGGGGTCCCATTCCTGGTTGATCGCCGCCAGGGGATCCATCTGTTCACCTGTGGGGCAGTCCGAGCCTGCAATAATATACTTTAGATGGTCATCCGGTTCCACCAAAATTGGCATGCTCGACTGACATTAATCTAATGTGCATGGCCACCTTAAGAGTACAAACATCACATTCATATCAATAAACCTTAAGGGCATGCCCATACGTGGCAGATTTGCAGTCTATGGTCGATTTTTGCAGCAAATCCACACATGAACTTAACCTAATGGAGGCAAAAAGGTATGATGTAACCTAGACTCTTCATGAAGAACGACAACCTACACTACAACCTGAAGCAATGGTGGACTATCCTACTGCTGAGGCAACATCAAAAGTTTGGGGCTGTTGTGACTAGTAGTCATATATGCAGTAGTGTTGAGCAAACCGAAACAGAGTCAAACCCTGTTTTCAGGTCAATCTTTGCTAAAAAGTCAGATCGACAAAAAGCCAAACCTCGGGTGGTTTGTTTAAGCCAAACCAACTAAAATTCCACCATCACCACCATGTTAAATACCAGTCTTAGGGATTTTGATGCAGTTCCGTCAAGGTTATACGATGACCTCCTGAGTTAGATCATATAAACTGGGATGTAATGAGTTGCATATCTGGAGTCAAGTGTGACGCCAATAACCACGCATCAATGGAACTGAATGGTGACAACTCAAGTTTTGCACCCTTGGCCGTTCACTCGTATTGGAGTAATTCCAAAGTAAGAAATCGTCAGGTGAACTGACCTTGCCTCTGGACTAAGCAGAAGCATACATACAGTATAGAGAACCTATAAATGATGATGCCCTACTCTGGAGCTGGGAGAAACGGGCAGCATGATCCTTCATCTGGTTAGATGGCTGAATTGTCTAATGCTGTGCTCCCTTAACAGACACTATGAACTGGTTATTAGACGCCCATTGTATGTTGAAAATATTGTATGTTGAATCCATAACTCTATGGAAAACTGGTAATTGGTTCTGAAGTCCCCAAAATGCTATCTAAAAGTAATAGAAATGGATAGTAATAGTATAGAAAATGAAGCAGACAACTAATGCAAATAAAGCAAGTCCTTCCATATAACAGTCAGAGCTGCTGGAAGCTGTAAATCACTTACTATGGTGAGAACAGGAGCTTCTTCAGAGTCCTGTACAGTCTAGACCATAAAATGGGTCCGTCTTCACCTGGTGTCAAAAGAAGTAATTCATCGTGGCAGAGGTAGGGAGCAGTATTGGGCATGTAGTACCACATTGTACTATAGAGGGGCTACTAGACAGCCAATCAGTGCATGCACTTCAGTAATACAGGGTTTTACCACTGAATTGCCTAAGCTGATTGGCTGCATTTTCCAGGAAAGTCTACGCAAAGTAGATCCCGGCTGTCTGAGACATTGTACATTGGATCTTGTTTAATGGTCTGGGAAAAACCATAGTATGTAAAAAATATTGTAGCTTGTATTGCAGTGCCAATGGGGGGATTGAGCCATACAGGTAGCCGGCTCAAGGTTGACTCAGCCTTCTATCCTTCCGAGGTCGGTAAAATGAGAACCCAGCTTGGTGGGGGGGTAATAAGTAATAATTACCTGCGGAATAAGTTGGCGCTGTACAAAATACCAAGATTTACTTATACTAAAGTTCTCGTTAACTTTTGGAAACTTAGATAAGCCCCTCTCATCAATAGACCCCATAGTAGCTGCCTAGTCTACCACTATAATATGATACCACTATTGCCTTGAAACTACAATAAGGATAGCATATACACAGCTATGTAAATAATATATACAACCAAATCTTTGGAAGTCTAAGGATTGTGGCCTGTGCCGGGAAATGCACATCAGTGCCTGACAATAGCGCACTGAGGATGGTTTAATTTATCTAGTCAATGGGGTATTTTTTTTACTGCCGGCCTCCCCTTAACCCTATTAGCCTTAGCAGGTTTCTGTCAAGTTAACATCCTCCATTACTCTGCTGGGATTAACAGGAGAACTGACATGGAACTAATAGCTGCCCTTTTAAACAGCAGCCGTAGGGTCGCGCCCAGCTGCCGCCTATTTTACAGGTTTCCTTGACTTGCTCTCCCGGATTTAAATCCACTTTGTAAGGAATGGATTCCTTGTGTAGTGAAATGATGAGATCTGCTTTAAAGAGCCTTTGAATGGGCATAAAGTACAATGGGCATAACTCTCACAGGTATTGGAAGGCTTCTATAATTGGTTCATAATCTGGAGCATTTAACACAAGAATCGTGATGTTCAGCTAATGGTCATCATACAATAAAACTGTAACTAGCCCGCGGATCAATTCGTTCAATGGCTGTCTGGTGTGCTATGAGCCATATCTCATTTCTCATTATCCTGGTCGAAACGTCTGGAACGTGTCACCCCTTGAAATATGTGATTCTTATTGAAGTCAACGGGTTGTGAATCAATGATGAAATTTGGATTTCTTTCTTATGTAAACTGTTATATTAATGTATATGAGTGCTCATTCTTCACCTTTGAACCCTACTCTGATCATCCTTTAAATAAATCTTGATATTTGTATAGCACCAACTTATTCCGCAGCGTTTTCAGGTAATTATTACTTATTACCCCCCACCAAGCTGGGTCCTCATTTTACCAACCTCGGAAGGATGGAAGGCTGAGTCAACCTTGAGCCGGCTACCTGACGCAAGCGGGGATTGAACTTGCAACCTTCAGGTCGTAGGCGAGAGCTTACACTCTGCGAGGCTCATTTAATACTGAGATGCAAAACTTTTAGTCCAAGGCGGGAAACAAAGGCTCTAGGATCTGGTCTGTAGTCCTATTGTGGGGTCTAATACTTGTCAAGAGTCATGATTTTTGCTGGAAAGTTGCGTTAAATGAACCACTCAAAAGGTGTGGTTTTTATGCTAATCAATGCTAATATAGGTAAAAGGGACTAAAAATTCAACATTTTGCAAAGTCCATGTTACAGAGATCAAGAATAAGCACCACTGCTTCCTATAGAATGATTCTGAGGACCCCCTTTTGTTTATACAGATCATCTGCATGTCCATTTTAATGCATTGTCATTATTCTCGCTAATGTACAGAAAGAAGATATCATCCGTACGGTCTAATCAGGGGCATACACAGAAGAAACGGGGCCTCATAGCAAAAAAAAATGGAAATAAGCCGACCATTATAGTGTCTGAGTTTTCCACCCAGGGTTGGAGGGCCTAGTGTTTGTTTTTTATCCATTCCATGCACTCTAAAATGACGCTTGGGCCAATATTCCACCACCTTGTTGACTAACAATGTAGTTCCTCTTTATAAGTAGATATTGCATAGGTTCTCGCTGCACAGTAGCATTAGGGATGGTGTAATCAGAGCTAGGCCCTCTGTCCAAAGGTGCTATAGCAATCACATGGTCTGCCTCAATTATCTTTGAATTTTCCCAAAAGAAGACCCTAGAGCCAAGGGATTAGCTCCATGTCATCTCCAAGGCGGTTGTCTTCTGCTGGACCATTGGGCCTCATTACTGTGCCAGAGTATAGGAGCACTGGAGAATCCCTTGGTACTTAAGTGGGCCAGTTTAACCCCTATCCTGAAGATTTTACTCTAGTTACAAAATTGACCATCAAAACATGTAAAAAGTGTAACCTCCCATCAAAAGAAATGACAGAAACATTGCATCTAAGGCTATATCTACACATTGGTCATTGCCATTGACTGGGACACATCACACACCAACATGCTCCATATCCGGTATGTTACTCCCACCCACTACCTTGAGTGGTCTTTGCAATGGATTTAGGACCATGAACAATGCAGTGAAAGGGCCAGTGGTTGTGCCAAGCCCAGAGGCGTAACTTGAAGCTCCTGGGCCCCAATACAAAACCTGTAATGGGGCCCCCAACTATAATGCTTTATTCATAGTACTGGGCTCCCTATATGGAGAAGAGAGGCCTTTTGGCCCACTAAGGCTCCTTGGCCTGGGTGCAACCGTACCCCCTGCATCCCCTATAGTTACACCAGTGGCCAAGACGTTTAAGTGGGTTACTTTTGTAGCCACGTGAATTGGCAGCGTTGTATTCTACACAATGGGGACAGAGATTGTGTTGCAATAGAGTTGGTTTAAATACCTTTAAAATACAAGTATTCCGTAAGATGGGGATGGAAGGGATCCGGGCCAAGAAGATGGAAATAAAAAGATACAAGAATTCAACACAGAATTTCCTATTTTTATCCCCATATATGTTACACAAGAAAAAAAAAAAAACGGCCAACTTTCTAACACAATGCCATATGGAATAAGCATAAATGAAAACCACATGGTCACTAATTGCTGCTTTCCATAATAATCACTGTGTCTTCTAGGGACTTTTTTTTGGTGGAGGTTAAATTACATTTTAATAAACATAAAAATATCCTATTTGTTCCAGGTATGCCCAACGTTGGCAACATGATGACATGTTTATGGCGCAGCGAACAAGAATCCACCAGGGGTGAACAGATTTTGCTTTTAGAATCCCACAATGCAAACAAACTTTGCCGCCTATGAAAATGAAAGGGTGAAATGCAAAGTTGAAGTATTTTGTAACTTTTCCAGTTTCTTTATGCCTAGCTGTACATTTCTTGCTTTCCCCATCCTGCTCTATACAGCTCCGCTCTCTTCTTCCTCTCTCCCAGCGTTGCAGCAATGATTGGAACGTGAGTGCTGAAGAAACCACAGCCCTGCAGTGATCCCTCTCTTGAGCTGGCAGTATAAAGATTTTCCCACAGAGAGCCTAGTTCTGACCTCTGTGCGAAACCTTTGAATTTGTATAAATAGATCTGCTGGAAAATCTTGCTGTATTTCAACAGAGAACTGGACTTTTTTTTCTTCTCCCCCTTCAAATAACCATTTTAAATTGCACACTGCAAAGCCGAAATTATTTATAGATCATAGCATCGCTAATCATTGTTCCTTCCAAGCCCTCAAAATAAACTTTGCTTTTAACCAAAGTTGTGGATAGACGAGATCGTTCGAAATCGTTAGACTATGGATACTCATCAATAAGAAGTTAAGGAGTTGAAGATTGTAATGTCCTACTGTGGCTTGGAAGCTTGGTTGGTCCAGAGATTTGGACTTTCAGATACTTTCCTCTGTTGTGATTGATATCTTACATGGGTTCAAATTTCAAGGCCAGTTGTTACATCCATGGAAATAGCATGGGTATCTCTAAGAAATTAAAGACATTCGAGTGAGAGAACCTAAGGTCATACTATGGCTTGGAAGCTCCTGTGGTTAGTTCACAGAATTTGGGCTTCCAGATCTTTTACTGTGTTATGGTTGACATTTTGCATGGATTCCAATTTCCAGAAGAGTGGAAGGAGCATGAGTATCTCTAAGAAAGTAACAGGCATTCAAGTGGGAGAATTTAATGTCTTGACCTGACTTGGAAGCCTCAGCTCCAGATGATCGTTCAACAGATTTGGACTTTTCTGTGAATGACATCTTCCATTGAGTAGAATTTTTGGACAAATGTTCACTTGCATGGAGGAAACTTAAGCTCCCACGTCATGTGTGGTAATGTGATATATGATAGTAGTTTGGTTCTTAGGTCTTCTCATATACCTATGCTTGGACCACTTGAGCAATACAATATGTTGATTCTCTTAGAATGTTAGCAACATATTGTCCACATATTGTTCCATCTACACAACCTGATTCTTAAGTAGAGTATCCAAACTGAAGAAAAATATTAATGGCCAGCTTTGTCTTATCAAGAAGATGTCATTGTAGGTATCCTTGAGATACTGTATGTATAGCTAGATCCAGCTTACACAATGTCAAGTCAGATACATCTAGAAGTAATATACATACTGTAGTAGAGGGGATGCCTACAGCAAAACGCTAAATCAATTCTCCATCCTGATTCTGGTTAATGCCCTCTTGCAAGAGTGAAGCACCAAGTTCTTATATGACTCCCCAATCCCTTGTGGGAGAAGTGTGTGGAGTAACCCGCAGACCATTCCCCTTCCCTTGCTTGAAAACACTGCTCCGTCTATGGAAAGATAAAGTCAATCACAAGCTCACAGGGAAAAATGATGGGGTCCACCTGAGCAAGATCCATTCTGCACATAGGACCTATAGGCAGATGTATGAGGCTGCCCTTATGGTAATTGTACCATCAACTTTGATTTTCCTTTTACTCTACCACAGTGAAAGGATTACTGTGTTTACAATCTCACACAGCGGTAGAATAGATTTTTCAAATTTCTTTAGCTTTTAACTATAAAGCAAAAAAACAAAACAATTTGTGCCATATCACCATCATTTTTTTGCCTTCTCGACCCGCAGGTTTACATGATTTTATGAAAGATGAGGTCCATATGTTTATCTGGCAGGACCTGAATACCGCTGTGGTCCAAAGTTTACTCAAACGCTATGAGATATTCACATCAGATATCCACAGAGACCAAATAAAACTACTTGTATGGTGCGGCTAAAGTATAAGATGTGGTGAAAAGACCACAATTACAATTCAACTTTACCTCTCTCTAGTGACCCTTGGTTAACCAGCAATAGCTAAAAAATTTGGTACTGCTAGATTTCATTCTCCATGGGGAATATAGTTTCACCATTGTGTTTACTATGTGCAGATGTGTGTGATGAAGAAACTGCAGGGCTGTAGATTGGAGACATTGGCACGAGCCAACAGGTAATAGGAAAATGGAAATGTATCATGTTGTATCTAGTACTATACATGTTACAATTATTTTTGCTATTAGGTCCTTCTACCTTTTTTGCATAGCCTTAAGAAGACACATAAAAATATATACACATATTCAGGAACCTTTAAGCTAAATCTAGTGTCTGGTGGTGGTGTTCTTTGAGCGGGTCATTAATAAGGAGAGATTGGCAACGAAGAAAAAAGATGCCAACTCGGCACTTCATAGGCAAGTATTCTCGAATCTGTGGTTCCTCAACTATTGCCGAGCTACAACCCTCAGTATATTATGCCTTTAGAGTATATTGGGTGTTGTTTTCACAACAGGTGGTGAACCATAGGTTGGAGATCACTACAATGGTGGATCCCTAGCTGAAGCTGTCATTAGCAAACCCAGGGGCAAACTAAGTAGTCAAGTGGTTATTGCCAAAAGCAAGGCTGCTGTAGAAAGAGTTACCAGCTCTGTACCCCGTAGACAAGTGGTCTCCAACCTGTAGCTCATCAAACTGCAGTAAATCTACGACTATGCTGGGGCATGCTGATAATTTGAAGCTTTGCCACTCGTGGAGAAGCATAAGTGGAGACCATTTCCATAGGCAATGGCTGGCCCATGGATGAAACTGTCATTGGAGTCTCTATTGGATTAAGCAGTATGTCGATATTTTTTTTGATACTTTTGTTACTGTGCAGTATCTATTATCGCCTCCTGGACTACAATGTAAAACAGAAATATGACCCAGATGTGGTGTACAACATTCTCTGTTTGCAGGTCAGATGTTAACCATAGAGGTCTATGGCCTTCTGGAGATCAGTGTTCATTGGTTAGTAGTTATCTATTTTAGGTGGTTGCCCACTTACTGCCCCCATTGCCTTCTTCTCCAATGTGGTATCAACATGTCTTGAGTCTGAATATGTCCAAGGCTTATTTCTAAGAAAGCTCTCAAGATCCAGTCTAATGTGGTAGAACAATACGGAATCCAAGCATCCATATAAAGCAAAAAGAAGTATTCCTACACCTCCCAACACCCGGTTTCCGCACATTATATTGTAAAACAGATTTTGTGCAGCAATTTATCTTTATCTCACCAAGACAGGACCTTTCACCTTTTACATACTTAAAAGCAGCACTTCAATTGCATTTACAGTTCCATGACAGATTTTTTTTGCCTTCTATCTAACAATAGAGGAAACACAGACTGTTCAAAAACACAACACCAAACCGGTCACCTCTAACCCCAGATCCTGGATACAGAGCTCTCGACCATCTACAAACATAAGGTAATGTTGACATCATCCCTTTCTTTCCTTCTGGCTGCATTATTATGTACATGTGTCTTCCTATTGTTACAAAAACACTAATTTCTTTTTAAAAAAAAAAGCAAAAAACAATGATGTAAGATTTTTGAAGGATGCGGTCAGGAAGGTTGGGGGCGGCATGCATGGAGATAGGAAACCTCTGTATTGTTTTTGATCGAGACTAGAGATGAAAGGAGTGGAGATCAAGAAATTACAGTTCCAAAAAGTTTCAAAAATAGTTTTAATTTTTTTTTATCACTTTTGTAGTCATTTTTTAACAAAAATCTGAAAAAAATATTTACATTTGATTGATATTTACGTCAATTTTGACTTGTTTTTAAGCATATTCTTGTAAAGTGTCTAACTGACAAATGATTCACGTCCCACCTTACAAAGTGACTGCCTCCAGTTTGAATAGGCAACTGTGAACTCAAAGTGTATAATACCGGCTAAAACTTTAATGAGATATTTCCAAGGTTTTACTTCTAAATTGCTATGAGCTCTCTCTTACAACATTCATACATATGTATCTCCTAATATAAAGTCTAATGATAAATTTGACAGTCTTACCCTTTTTCCCAATTTACCGTCCCCTGAGCAGCCGTCTGCGTGTATGATTAGTCTTTTCATTTTATCAAGTTCTGACGTTTAGATCTTTTGATGTCCTCATAATTTGAGTCTTTGATAACATTTGCTTTTTTTCTCCTATTAACATTTCTTTTTTATCATTAATGATCCGCAGCTGACACGGCAATATAAGTCTATATATTTTTGGCCCCTAATTACTTTGAGCTAACTTGGATTAATTTCATGCTCATATTTAAGGGATTTGATACTAGAAGCTAATGATGCTTTACAGAGTAGGCTTTAGTCATGGCAGTTTTAAGGGCCACTTTCAGGGTCAGACACATCTACTGATGGACATCAAGAAGAGTTCTTTAAAGGAACAGATAAGAAGCAATATATGGAAGCATGGTGACTGTATTTGCTTTCATATCCGCGATTCACAACCTCCTGAAACGGTTCGTCTGTCCCCCTTAATTAAAGAACCCTACTGAGAATAGACTAAGGCTACCTTACCCGTCTTGGGCTGGTGAGACATCACAGTGAACCTAGCTAACAGGTTAAGATGGGAGCTCTACTATAGTCGATCTGCAACGTGCCCCGCACTTCTCATGTGCCAGGGCTGAGGTGTATGTACTATTCCTGCAACACCTATAAGTATGAATCTGCAAAGCTATCCATGTAGCGTGGACTAGAAAAACTAAATTAGTAACTAATAGATCTGCTTCACATGGCCCTAATGGGAAATCGAACTCTGGGACTCATTGCCTATGTTATGTTTTCGCATTAGTTCTTTTTCGTCTATTTCCTTAGAACAGATGCTTGGGGCAAAGTAGTAAGACCTCGAACAAAATAAAAAATGGGCACCCCCTCATGCACCCTTGCCTCCATCCCATTCCTAATTATGCATAGCACTTTTTAACACCCAGCACAACTCCATTCCGAGCGCCCATTATTTATGGAAGGGACAGGTTTGCACCAGGCTCACTCCTATAGTGCTTGCCTCCCCTCTATACTAGGCAATGATGGACTATAATAGGAGTGATTTGGGCAGCCACCTGAGTCTCCCAAGGAACCCATGAACACTCAAACTGTTAACCTACTTACTTTTAAGACTTAGGAAGTGCCCTTTTATTTAGTAGGCTAGGTTCTGTTATTGTATCTGTGTAGTAAACTTGGTTCTGGTACTGTATCTATGTAGTAAGCTCTTTTTTTATGATATTGCATCTATGTAGTAAGCTTGGTTCTGGTTCTATGTAGTACTCTTAGTTCTGGTACTGTATATATGTAGTAAGCTTGGTCGTGGTACCATATTTATTTGGTAACCATGGTTCTGGTACCGTATCTAAGTTCATTTCTGGTAACATATGTATGTAAGTAAGAACTAAGTAAGCTTAGTTCTGTTACTGTACTTTGCAGTAAACTTGGTTCTGTTACCGTATCTATATAGTAAGTGTCAGATCATTTTTAAAAATTTAGACAAGTGGGAGACCCGCAGTCTTCATACAGCCCAGGGCTCGTGGCAGACTTAATCCACCCCTGATGTCAGGAGTTAATGCATACAAGTGGATACAAAATTCCAAATAATAAGTAAATTAGCCCCAAAAAATTCCCACGCGCCTACTGTTTATCAGACTCAAAAACACTAAAGACCCTGTCAGCGCAGAAGGGAAAACACATGTAAATAAGTCAACACGATATTCCATTTTTTGATCCTTTTTTTCATGACTACAAATGCGCGAAAAGGCCCTCGTGCTGCGAGTGTCAAGCAAATCTTCCGTGTTACAAAGAGGTATTTTAGCTGCGCGCGTTCGGATTCTGCGAGCACCTGACAGTTTTTAAGTTTCCTCTTTTATGTATCAGAGGGAGCTGTACGTTTTTTCTCTCTCCTATTAACAATGCGGTTGTGTTTAATATGACAGGTATCGCGCCTGATGGAGGCGGGGGGGGGGGGGGATGGGGAGGGGGGGAGCTAAAATAAGAATTACAAAGTGGTTGGGAAGGCGATAGAAGTGACAATGGTTTGAGGGCAGCTCTGAGAACTTCATGTATAGATACATATGCCAACAAAGGGCGTCTTTATATTACCGGAGAACACAAACCCAGTTCAGCGCGAAATTGACAGAGACGACGCGGCCAACTTATGAAATCATAGAGAACGCCGCGATGTTTATTTTGGAAATCTTTAGTCCGCTTGTCTATAAATCTCCCCTTGTCGAGTTTTTGTAAACTTGGTTGGACGCTAATAAATAAATACGAGAATCTGTTCAGCCCCCGGCTTCTTAATCCTGCCGTTATAACAACGCCGCGGGACGGGCGGATTAATGAATTATATATTTTTCATGTTAGTGCATTTTTTTAACCTTTTGGGGTCAAGAAATAAATACTAAGTGAATTATTCAAGCCAATAGCCAATCAATGCGGTCCGGCGATATATATTTTTTGTGTTTCATGAAAGGTTCTAGACGAAAAGGCAGTGAGCAATTATGGAAATTGGAGCCAGGCTGCGCGTACTTCTCCTCCCTGCGTACAGGCACCACCTTGACAGATAATCGATTATGGTTCCTCTGCTGCAGCTCGCTGACCCTTGACCTTTCCAGCTCCGTCTGACAGCTCTGAGACTAGTTTATATTTATTTTATTGAATTAACTCCGTCTTGCCTGGCTGGTACTTCACACAGGGAGAGGCCTGGCGTGAAGGAGGCGCACTGGTGTGGGCTTTGTCAAGGATCTCTATTGTTCCTGGCTTGACATTCTTTTGTTCGGCAAGGCACCCCGAGCCTTAAAGACAAGCCCTCCTTCCAAGGGACATTGTTGCCGGTCCTTGTCTGACTCGGACTGTCAATATTGTTGGGCAAACAAACAAATAAAGAGAACTGAAAAGAGCATGCTGTGGACATCACAAAGAGAGCTGAGCGCCGCCAACCTGCGCGCGCCTCCTAGAGACCATGTGACCGTGGAGGCGCAAGTCATTTCTTTCAGTCCGTCAAAAATGACACTCAGTGAATCTACGGCGATCGCTTCTGAGCGACCAACAAATATTGGGGTTGTGTCATATATTGGACAAAAAGGAATTCTTGTTATCTTGTAGTATAAGGATATGTATACTTTTGCGACCAATGTAGAAGAACATTATGTGTAGACGGCAGGCTGTTTGCTTTTAGTTTGTAACCTTGGAGGAACATAGAGCTGTATACAAAAAAACAATACGATATTTTAATCAACATTCCTTCAAATGCATAGAAGCAAAAAATATTTTACAATATATTATACTCCAGAGCTGCACTCACTATTCTGCTGGTGGAGTCACTGTATACATACATTACTTATCCTGTACTGCTCCTGAGTTACTGTACATCCTGTATTATACTCCAGAGCTGCACTCACTATTCTGCTCGTGAAGTCACTGTGTACATACATTACTTATCCTGTACTGATCCTGAGTTACATCCTGTATTATACTCCAGAGCTGCACTCACTATTCTGCTGGTGGAGTCACTGTGTACACGCATTACTTATCCTGTACTGATCCTGAGTTACATCCTGTATTATACTCCAGAGCTGCACTCACTATTCTGCTGGTGGAGTCACTGTGTACATACATTACTTATCCTGTACTGATCCTGAGTTACATCCTGTATTATACTCCAGAGCTGCACTCACTATTCTGCTGGTGGAGTCACTGTGTACATACATTACTTATCCTGTACTGATCCTGAGTTACATCCTGTATTATACTCCAGAGCTGCACTCACTATTCTGCTGGTGGAGTCACTGTGTACATATATTACTTATCATGTGCTGATCCTGAGTTACATCCTGTATTATACTCCAGAGCTGTACTCACTATTCTGCTGGTGGAGTCACTGTGTACATACATTACTTATCCTGTACTGATCCTGAGTTACATCCTGTATTATACTCCAGAGCTGCACTCACTATTCTGCTGGTAAAGTCATTGTGTATATACATTACTTATCCTGTACTGATCCTGAGTTACATCCAGTATTATACTCCAGAGCTGCACTCACTATTCTGCTGGTGGAGTTGATGCCTCCATACATTACATGGCCTATTCTGTACTGATTATGTGTTACAACCTGTATTATACTCCAAAGCTGCACACACTGCTCTGCTGGTGATTCAGTCTGGACATAGGTTACATTACTTAACCTGTACTGATCCGAATTACATTCTATATTATACTTCAGAGCTGTACTTACTATACGTCTGGTGTACACATACATTGCATTACTTATCCTATACTGATACTCCAGAACTGCACTCACCATTCTGCTGATGGAGTCACTGTGCACATACACTACAGTACCTTTCTTGTACAGCTCCTGTACCTATCTTACAGTATACAGCTGCATTCAAAATCCTCCCAGCTTCAGAGCTGAAATCTAGCAGCATTCTTTGCCAATTCAATCTCTACACAGACATGATTTACATTTCGGGAAGTGTTCCTTTTACACCAGGCACTGCATAGTGATCTGAAAAAAAATAAGTAGGGAAAAAAATCTAATTGCCTTACTGCATTCTAGGAAGCTGCTGGCAGTCTGCCTGCTTCCAATTACAACCAGCAGAATTATGAATGCAGCTCTGGGATATAATATAGTCTATAACTCAGGATCAGTGCAAAATAAATAAAGCAATATATTTAGAAAGTCATTCTACTTTTTATGTAGATGATATCTAAAGAGGTTATGGATCACGCTACAACCCACCTGGAGAAACAATTACCTTCTCGCCATTCTGCCATTATCGCTGTGCTCGATCACAGCCTAAATATCGGGACTGATCATCATTATAATTGTAGTAACCTCATTGTCTAAAAATTAAAATGTAAACAAAATGTATCATTTCAGCCGTAAATCGCTAACGATCATCTGAGACAACGTATTCCTATGTGATAGCTACATTTTACATAACAATGTCTTGATTTTGTGTCAAATGGCGGGGAAATGTTTGAGATCCTAGAGCCTGGCAGGTTTGATAATAGTTTCTCACCCTGTATATAATGCGTCCACGGAAATGGATTTTAATACTCGTCTAAGTGTATTTTGTTCCTGGATCATATTACATCTTTTACCGGAACCGTAGCTAAAAGCCATAAATCCCGTTGCCAAAGTAATTTAGCAATAAACAGATTTGTTTTATCTTTTTTCCTTTCAGAGAAGAACAACCAAAAACAAAAAGCTTCAGGTCTGCCCAATGTTTTACCGTTGTGTGCAGGCCTCTCCGTGTCCGAAGTGTCGTCGCCAGCGACTAGCTGATTCATCTGAGGTGTATAACTGAAGAACCGGCCTTGTAGCCCATAGTGACCAGAGAAAGATGGCGGCACTCAGTAGCAGTTGTTGGGTGACGATGTGCGCGCTTGGTGATGGCAGCCCTTAGTATCTAGAGGTGAGAGGAGCTGCATTTGAATCAAAACCCGCACTATGGGTGAAAATTTTGACAAAATTTTTTATGGGGAAATGCTGTGGTTTTTGATGCAGATTTTCCACTACGTGTAAATATAAAAAAAAAATGTATGCTTATTAGGTAACATATTTGTTATGAGAAAACATTAACCCTTTGCAATCCAATTTTGGATTCAGGGTTTCCTAGAGAGCTTTCTCTTTCTGCCATTATACAATGGCACCATCTGCTGGCCAGAGCCAGTACTGCAGTATGGGACATGCTGGAGAGGCCCCTGACAACAGAGTGGCCAGTTATATAGAGTAAGAATACCCTGCCGGACATCTTCTGACATCGGAGCTGTACAGCCTTTAATCAGAATATCTTCAGACGTCAGACAGTGGATTGGAAAGGGTTAACCCCTTAATGACGTGGCCCCTTTTTCTTTTTCCATTTTCGTTTTTTCCTCCCCCCTTTAAAAAAATCGTAACTCCTTTATTTATCCATCAACGTCGCTGTATGAGGGCTTGTTTTTTGCGGGACGAGTTGTATTTTTCAATAGTGCTATTTAATGGACCGTATAATGTACTGAAAAACTTTTAAAAAATTCCAAGTGGAGTAGAATGAGAAAAAAAAAACGACATTTCGCCATCTTTTTTGTCCTTTTTTTTTAGTGCGTCTTGTTTCTACAGCGGACAAACGGCAACAAAAGCGACATGATAACTTTATTCTATGGGTGGGTACGATTACTACGATACCAAACTTGTATAGTGTTTTTCTTACTATACTCCTCTTTTTTTTCTTCAAAGACATTTAATTTTTTTCAATTATTTTCTGCCGTCATTTTGTGTGCGCAATAACTTTTTTATTTTTCCGTCGACGTAGTTGAGCGAGGGCTCATTTTTTGCGGGATGTTCTGTAGCTTCCGTTAATGCCAATTTGGAATACATAGGACTTTTTGATCGCTTTTTATTGCGTTTTTTCTGGGAGACAGGGTAACTAAAAAAGTGCGTTCTTTATTTTTTTTTTCACCGCGCGGGAAAAATAATGCGCTGCTTTGATATTTTTTATTTATTATTTAGATTTTTTAATAATAGATATGGCCAAAGGGGGGGTGATTTAAACTTTTACAACTTTTTTTTTTTTCAATTAAAAAAAACTTTATTGATTTTTTTTTTTTACATTACTTTGAAGTCCCTCCGGGGACTTTAACATGCGATGCTTTGATCGCTCCTGCAGTATGACGTAATGCTACATGGGGATGGCTTGATAGGCAGTCTGTTAAGGCAGCCCTGGGGCCTTTCATTAGGCCCCCGGCTGCCATGACACCGCGATCTCACCGCGCGGGGGGGGGGGGGGGGGGGGCGTGCGGGACCCCCGAACATCGGGGGATTTAAATGCCGCGGGTGTCAGCTGTTACACTGTGTGAGTGGCTGTCTTATCGGTGTCCTGCACAGGTGTAATTTGCTCCTCCATTTGGTAGTCAGCTACCTGCATGGTGAGAGGAGGATGCATCTATATGCACTCCTCAGTCAGTAAGTAACGGCCATTTTCTGTGATTGTTTTTAATTTTTTGTTTCCCCTTCTGTGATGCATTGAAATTAAGATATGTTTCATCCAATTCAATCCTGTATTATGAGCTGTGATCTCCTCTATTTTAATTGTGTAAGAGGAGCTGAGTGATCATCATCAGTACCTGTGACAGAAGTGTCTGAGCCCTCCTCTAGGCAGTTTCTGTAGTAGGGTCCTTGTAAGAGCATTACACAGACTGAGAAGTTCACTAGAAACTTCACACATAAACCAAAGTACATCTGAGCTGGTCAAAACTCACATGACCATCTGAGGAGAAGGTATCAGAAAGAAAGAAATACCTATCCAAGGTAACACCAGCTGATTTATATATACTGGGGTGGGGAAGCTACATAACGAATGAAAACATTTCATCACACTGGCCCTTTAACATATCTTACTCCTCTGCTCGTGGTCACCACCTACTGACTAATGTAACTTGTTTGGGGGAAGCAAACTGATCTGAAGACATCACTGTATATACCTATTCAGTCATTGGGATGATTAGGATGAGCTGCAATACCAGGCACCGCCCACTGACAAGGGGGGCACTAATTTTCTAATCTCATACAACCCCTTTTAGTTAGTTATTCAAGAGTATTACATGATACAAAACCATTACAGAAGTCTGCAGTACAGAAAGCCAGGATTTATTAACTGTGAATATTTGCATTCTGCTTTGGAAACTAATAAAATAAACCATCTTTTTCAATTTTTTTCATCTGCTTTTTAGAGAAATCAGTGAAAGTTGCATTACAGAACTGTAAATCTAATCGGGCCCGTAGAACTCGTATTCATCATAGCATTTGCATATCATTATTTTGGCTGATATGATTTCCCTGATGCAGTGGCAATAAGTTTTCCGGAGACGACATCTCTCATATAAATTAGCATCACACAAATATATATATATATATATATATATATATATATATATATATATATATATATATATATATATACATACATATAAGAGAGAGAAACGCATAGCAGTGAAATCCACACCATTTGGACACGGGCTAACACAGGTATGTTAAGTCAAGTGAATGGGATTGAGCTGCAACACCAGGCACAGCCACTATGCTATGTGTGGCGCTGTGCCTGGTTGGGACTAAAGTGACAGCAGCGCTCACTCAAGCACCGCTATCACTTCAATTAACAAATTGGTAGAGATTGTAAGCGGCAGATCCCTGCCGATTGACTATTGATGACCAATTCTTAGGATAGGTCATCAATAGTGTAGGCCCAGAAAACCCCTTTAAGGCGCACATACACATGAGACAATGGGACTGGACAACTCACAAAGGTGTATTATAAGATCCTCCTGACATTTTCCCGACAGATGGTTCGGGAAAAAAGAAGCATCCAGCCTGTTAAATTTCTATATATTCCCTAGAGAGAAGTCGCCACCAGAGCTGTCCGGCTGTGACTTTCTCCACTGTCCTTATGTAAAGCAATTGAATTCTTGGCCAAACCAAGTGTTCATGTGTATGAGGAATCGGTGTAAGGGGGTAGTGTGTTCAGCTGTGATGTAACTTATTGTTCTATTATGCTGCTTTATATATGGATCCCTTTTAGGGCAGTCTGGCACTTCTCCATGCTTCTGGTTTCTGGGCGGGAGTCAGAGGCGTAACTTGAAGCTCCCGGGCCTCAATGCAAAACCTGTAACTGGACCCCCAACTATAATGCTTTACTCATAGTACTGGGCTCCCTATATGCAGAAGAGAGTCCATATGGGCTCCCTTAGGCTCCTGGGCCCGGGTGCAACCGCATCCCCTGCACCCTCTATAGTTACGCCCCTAGTGGGAGTGTTGCAGTGTAAAGACTGCTCAGCAGCAGAAAAAAGTAGCTCTGCGGAGGCAGGAGGACAAAAACATCCAATAGACGGCCAAGGAGGCAAGCTATTGAGATCCTAAGGGTATAGAAACATCCTGACGAGCTGCCGAAGTTTACTTTCTCCACGGTTCCCGCCTGGTGCACCACATCACTTACGACCACCGGATTACACCTACGGTAGGCCTGTTGCTTATTAGCCCAGTTCCCGGAAGAAGCAGTTACACAGACCATCTTCATCTTTGACCATGGACTTTCTTACAGCTAGATGGCCTTGCCGATGAACTCAGAATGACATTGTCGTCCCACTTCCCGGGCTTATTGTACTTCCTACTGCTGCCAAACCAGCCTGTCACTGTTATTCGTTATTAAACCCAGTTGTTCCAGATGTACGGTCACGTATGCCACAGGGGTATTTTAAAGAGATCCTGTATGGCCCAAACCAGTCTAGAGTGGCCTGGGCATGAGGCTTTGCTCATACCTTTGTCTTAGTTTGCGGATAAGGCGACCAGGGCCTGACAATGTAGCCTGTCCTGCTGCCACCTGTAGGCCCCTCTAGTGGATAGGGTCCACCTCCTTATCAGAAGCAATAGAAACAGTGTGGCCAACTATTGAAGATATATGAGCACCTTTAACTGCTGCCCTCCTTATATCACTATAAGGACATGTTATTTGTATAGTGCCAACTTATTCCTGGGTACTTAAGCTGGGTACTCATTTTACCGACTGCAGAAGGATGAGTCAACCTTGAGCTGACTACCTCAACCAAGCGGGGATTGAACCCGCAACCTTCAGGTTGTGAGCGAGAGTTTAGGACTGCATTCTGCTCAAAGTCTATATGGTGGTACGCAGAGTTCCATGGAGTCATATGAGACCATGGAGACACTGCTTGTGCGGCCGTATGGTGGCACTATATTTTGGAGGTCGGATGCAATGTTTCTAGGAGAGAATCCCTCCATAATGGGAGACATCACCGTTGCTGTTTTCTTCAGTTTTCCTGTTCCGCCCTCATTATCTCTATTACTTATCCAAAGAAACAAGGAAAGTTATTTCTTGGCCTAATTCACTTTTAATCCCTCATCTAAAAAAAAATTAGAGTCTGTAATGATCCCAACAGCTCTGTACTGTTTCCAATTATTCTCAAAAATGCTCATTTCGAAATATATACGTTGAGGGATTTTGTTGGAGAGCAATGCGAGGCGCACCCTTTACCGAGAGACGCCGCAGTCAAAAGCTATTGCCATAAAAACTTGTTTAATGTCTTTATTCGAAATCGTTCTGGTGAAAGGAAAAATTACGCCACACTCAGTAACTCATGAGCGAGAGATCTGAAAACAATTGCACATATACTTATGACTGTTACATATACCCACAGGCGGAACCTGAAGCTCCTGGGCCCCAGTGCAAGATCTGTAATCCCCCACCACACCCTTCCCGACCTACCGGGTGCCATTTATAATACTGGTGTCTTCTTATGTGGCAAAGGGGCCTTTGCACCCCCCTTTGTATATGCACGTTACACCCTTGTTATATACCGCACTGTTATTGTATGCTCTGGCTTTAAATGGTTAATCCGTCCGCTGTGTTGTTGCTAGGCAACCAGGACTTTCAAGAACATATAAATGCAATGATACAAGTTGTAAGAGATATTGCTAGTATTCATGAGTCAGAGAAGGGTGTGCATTGTAACAGGACAATGGGTAGTCACACACAGCAAGCAACAGGTCACCTGCGTATTCTCTGCTTCTACAAACTGAATTATCATAGATAGCAATGTGCTATGAAGAAGAAACCAACATGACCAAATGACCTTTATAAACTCTGTTCATGTAGGAAAACTACAGCAAGCGAGAACAGGGATGTTGCCCACGGCAACAACTAGAGCTAGCGAGAACAGGAGTATCCTCCATGGAACTGCTAGAGCAAGCGAGAACAGGAGTATCCTCCATGGAGCAAGCGAGAGTAGGAGTATCCTCCATGGAACTGCTAGAGCTAGCGAGAGCTGGAATATCCTCCATGGAACAACTAGAGCAAGCGAGAGTAGGAGTATCCTCCATGGAACTGCTAGAGCTAGCGAGAGCTGGAATATCCTCCATGGAACAACTAGAGCAAGCGAGAGTAAGAGTATCCTCCATGGAACAACTAGAGCAAGCGAGAGTAGGAGTATCCTCCATGGAACAACTAGAGTAAGTAAGAGGAGGGTGTATCCTCCATGGAACAACTAGAGCAAGCGAGAGCTGGCGTATCCTCCATGGAACTGCTAGAGCTAGCGAGAGCTGGAGTATCCTCCATAGAACAACTAGAGCAAGTGAGAGCAGAAGTATCCTCTATGGAACTGCTAGAGCAAGGCAGAGCAGGAGTATCCTCCATGGAACAACTAGAGCAAGCGAGAGTAGGAGTATCCTCCATAGAACAACTAGAGCAAGCGAGAGCTGGAGTATCGCCCATAGCAACCACTAAAGCAAGAGAGAGTAGGGGTATCACCTATGTCAAAAACTAGAGCAAGCAAGAGTATCCTCCATGGAACAACTAGAGCAAGCAGGAGTATCACTCATGGAATATCTAGAGCAAGCGGGAGCAGGGGTATTGCCCATGGCAACAACTGGAGCTAGTAAGAACAGGAGTGTCCTCCATGGAACAACTAGAGCAAGAGAGAGCAGGAGTATTGCCCCTAGAACAGCTACAGCTAGCAAACTTGACAACCAATCACTGTCCAGCTTTCATTCTGAAAGTGAAACCTAGGAAATACAAACACAATTCTGATTTGTTTCAAATGGCAACAGCGTTGCTTTCTGTTTTTATACAGTACATGAGTGAGTTGAGGAATCAGCTAACTTCACTTATTCTATTCTGTGACATAGTTAGGGATTGTCCCATAGAAAGAACTTGTCATGCAGAAGATACGTAATAAGTGTCTGATCGGTAGGGGTCCGATCACTGGGACCCCCCATCGATCATCATCAGTGATGCTTTATTTTCTTGCACAGGTCCCTGTAGAAGTCAGTGGGGATGCGCAAATGTGCGCACAATATGCTAGGATATGCATGATCTACTGGAAAAAGAACACATCTGGAACTCATTACATTAATTCGCCATTTTATTCGCGCATCTCTGTTTGCTGCGCGCAAATGAACTTGTCTTGTGGGCGCAAAACGTTTAGTAAAATACACTGAGGCACCCACCAAAAGTATAGGTTATTGCGCAAAAATGTTACACTCGTGTGTTCACAAATACGCATCCGCTTCTGTAAAGGGGGCCTATTTCTATCTTGGTCGCAGTGACCTTGACAAGCCCCCGCGGCTCCAGCTATTAGATCGTAAGCTTCTATCGCTCTGAAATTCCAAAGCCAAGTTGCCCTTTCTGCTATAAAGAGCTTTGCCCTTTGTGCCCTTTCACTGCTTGCTGAAATGCTAAGAAATGCAAAAAAAAGAAGCAAATACAGTAACACAAAAAATTCCAATTAACAGGATGTCTGTAAATAGAGAGATTTGCATATTTACATTTGCCAGATGAAGCCTAATGTAGCTAATACTTAGCTCACAGCTACTAATAATGAACCCTGCTGGGGTACACATGAGCCCATGAGAGGCACAAGGGGAAGTGTCTTAAGGTCCTTTGCTACAAGTTAGCTGAACATGACTTTCAGTACAAATAAAACTGCAACTACTGTGCAAAGTTATCTACAGAAAGGCTGTTTAGACAGTTTCTTAAAGGGGCCACTACCACATTTTTTTTCTAAGCGCAGGTCAATAGAATCTATTATTCCCTGTTGTCAGGTTGGTAATTTTATTTCCCATTTTGATAACTTCAACACGGAAAGGAATTATCTTAGATGTTTTTTATATAAGGTACACTCATTAAATCTGGAACTTTGGGCACAGTGGCCCTTTAAGAAGCCACTTAATCACAACAGTACTTGCATTACTTATGCAATTACTTGTAGCTGGTCATAGCCATACTAAGCTTCGTTAAGTCTGAGGTACTAAAAACCATTGATTCTGACTGATGGAAATCTGCTCCGTTGGAGCAAAAAAAGTCACAACATTTTCTGATACAGTCAATTTCGCAGGGCAATTTTTGAAGTGGCCTCCAGCTTGTAGTTGGGCGCACCAGCGGATGTAAGCTGGGGGCGATCACTCCACTTATATCCAACTGGCCATATGATGCTTTTCCTACATGCAGCAGCATCTTGTGAAGCTACATGAATCATCCTCCTCCTGGCTCTATCACCTCTGCTCTGATGTTTCGAGGCACCAATCAGAGCCACTGCAACAAAATCACCTAGTACTGCTACTGTATCTATGTTATGAGCTTGGTTCTTGTACTGTATCTATGTACTGAGGTTGGTTTGGGCTGTATTAATGTTATGAGCTCGGCTCTGGTGCTGTATTTATGTGATGAGCTCGGTTCTGGTGCTGTATTTATGTGATGAGCTTGGTTCTGGTGCTGTATTTATGTGATGAACTCGGTTCTGGTGCTGTATTTATATTATGAGCTTGGTTCTGGTGCTGTATTTATGTCATGAGCTCGGTTCTGGTGCTGTATTTATTTACTGAGTTGTTCTGGTGTGGGCATGCAGTTTTCTTGCTGCTTTCTGCACAGGCAAAATACAGGCAGATTGGCTATTAGTGCAATATGTATAGTTTTATTCCTTATGAAGGAGGAAGATTTCACATAGGGTGCCATCTAACCTCAGGCCAGCACAGACGAAGGGCATTTGGGTCCCCTGAGGCACCGGAGCAGTGATGTGACTGCTACTTCTGCACTCCCTGCAGCTACTGTATGCCTCTATATAGAGATCTCTGTTATTAATATGTGTCTATCCACCTATGTCTCCGTCTCCTCCATTAGTCGCTGTCTCTCGTCAGACTGTTCTATGTATTAGTCTGGGTATAACTTTCTCATCTATCAGTTTTACATCATTGTAGCTATTCATTTAGCATTAAATATCATGTCCCTACCACCCAGTATAAATACATCTCCAAATCCACAGCTATCAAAGCCAGAGCATAAGGAAATGGGGCGGGTTTTACTAGACCTGTCCATTAGTTAGTGTAAATTTAGAGCAGGCTGTCTAAATATCTGCCACAGAGGCTCACGTTGGATAATAAATTTGGTGCATCTTTAGACATGTTTTTTTTAATTTATACCAATTATGAATTAGTTAAATTTGCAGTAATATTTTGCGCCAATTTTTTTTCTTTTTATAATTTTGCAGCATGGTAATGCACTTAAGCCACACCCCTTTCACACAAAACATGCCCATTTTCCAATAAGCCACACCTCCTTTCCACAGAAGGTGCAGAAAGTGCAGTGCAAGACAGGTAATGCAGTTCTTTAAGCATAATTCTGGCACATTTATTTTAGCAAATTTCCTCCATCATTCCCTCCACCCAATAAAAAACTAAAGACAATCCTCCATTTGAACCCTTCTGTAAATTTGCTTGTTCAGAAATTTAGGAAAGCTGGTGACAACCCTGTGAGTGCTGTAATGGCAGATATACTGTTTGTCACTGTTCTTTCCTAGGAACAGATAAGTATAACGGTTTGGCTATCTCCAGAAGGTGATTAAAGTCAATTTTGCAAACACCTCTTTAAATGCCCGGCCAGCCTTAACCCTTTGCAATCCAATTTTGGATTCACGGTTTCCTAGCGGGCTTTCTCTTTCTGCCATTATACAATGGTGCCATCTGCTGGCTAGAGCCAGTACTTCAGTATGGGACATGCCGGAGAAGCCCCAGACAACAGACTGGCCAGTAATCTACAGTAAGAAAACCCTTCCGGACGTCTTCCGACATCGGAGCTGTACAGCCTTCAATCAGAATGTCTTTAGACGTCAGACAGTGGATTGGAAAGGGTTAAAGAGGTATTCCGATTACTTAAAATTGCTTCACAACCACTCTGGTAACTGCTGACCAAGAACGAAGGAAGGAAGGAATCTTTCCCAAACAAAGAATTACAAGCTATTTGCGTTTCTGTGGAGAGAACTTAACAGTTAATAAAGCCCTGTGATTACAGCAGCCTCAGCACTGATTCAAGCAATGTGTAGGAGTGTATTAACAGTGGTAGGAGTGACCCAGGACTGAGATAGAGATTCACCATGTAACATAGATAGATAGATACGCCCTGGTAATGAACAACCCCAGAGTGACTATAAAGCCCCACCCCCTTTTTCCAAACATTTGTATGTATTGGTAAAAAGTCACAGGGGCTTCATAAATATGGTGTTTGTCCCGAATAGCATATTTTTCAATCCATTTACATCAGAAAACTGGTGTTTATACTGTACATTGATAAATCTTCCTCATGTCTCCAATGTGTAGACTCAAACCTCATTTCCTGTGTAACCTTAAATAAATGACGGTATAAGTTCAGCTTGGAGACGCCATTAATCGCATTGTTTGGATGCTGACAGACCATTGTATTCTACGTAAAACAAATCTCCAGCTCTCAGCTGTGTCTACAGGGAACATACATTGATGGTTGTGTCTGTAAATAATGTAGGGTTTCCTATTCATCTTCACTTTGGGACCGACCTATGTCTGTCGCGGAACTATTACCTTTCTTCATTAATAATGCACTTCCTTCGGCTCTGGCTATGTGTAATGTGTTATTGTAAAAATATCAAGTACAGGAAATCAGACTTTGGGCAATAGAATACTAAAGGATGACGAAAGTTCCATAATGCACCACATGCGGGAAAATGTGAGACATTACGGATTATTGAGCTGATGATGAAAAAACTTCCGCTAAATCAAGACAACAGTAAGTATAAGTCATAGATAGAGATCCACTGGCAGTCCCACTAAAAATAATGGGGTGGCCATGACCGCCACTTCATTTATTGTGGGACCTTTGGGACACCCATTCTCGGGGTCTGTGCAGTCAGGCCCCCACTGATTAAACAATTATTCAATAGCCTGTAGATGGCTAATAACTTCAATATCGCTTTACAAGAAACACAGGGAGAAGGAAAAGTAAGCAATTGCCCAGAACTCGAATTTCCTAGTTGGCCCTTAAGATAGGGACCGCAGGCGCAAACTAAAACTGAACTTGGTCCATTAAATGAAATTTCCTGCACATTCTCTGATCCACCTGATCTCCTATACTGTCCATGTATGGGAGAGGTGTGCATAGGTGCGGCCATCTGCACTAATGACTATGGGAGTTCGGGAGGCAGGTGGACATCATAAGGAAGGGACAACTTAAAGGGCAACTGTCACCTAATTTTAGCCCTATAAGCTAAGTTTATTGGCTGAAAGCAGGTGGCCCGTGGAGTCCGGGAATGGCCGTTTTTTGTACTTACCTCTCCCCCCTTCCCAGATTGGTAGAATCTATCTCTCTCTCTCTCTCTCTCTATCTATCTATCTATCTATCTATATATATATGGTGGTGCATGTAGTACAGAAATATAAGTATACTGTACATATAGTATATATACATATAAAGTACACGGAATTACATAGAATAGATATATGTAGTACACATACGGGTATAGTGTATATATAGTATAGGAACATATGTAATCCACATAGAATTATAAGTATATTGAACATAGTGTTGTATGTATATAGTGCACATAGAGGAATTGTACATATAGAATAAATGCAGATATTCTCCATGTACCGGTTCCTCTCCGGGGTCTGTAGTGGCTGATCTCAGGATGATGAGGAATGTGGAAATGGTGAAACAAGTATAACAGGATAAGGGATTTCCAAAGGAAATCTTTTAAGTCTTCATTTATGGAAATCTCCCTTATCTGCAGGACAAACAGAGCAAAAGATTTGAATTCCAGGAATAAAGGACTTTAGGCTCTTGGAAAGTTTTTCCTTAACCTCCTCGCCACCACATGTTGGTCCAAGCAGGAAGTAGCTGGGAATAAAAGACCTGGTTTCCCAAAACATAGGAAGTCTGCTGTTATCCAGATGTGACTGGACTGTAACTCCCAGCATGTGCAGGGATTATAGGCATACACGTTGTAGATTATGGGCTGCAATTGGTGGGGCAGAAGGGCTGAAGGTAGCCGACTACTATAAAGAGAAGGATGGATTCATCCACTGTATCACATCTTCCAATTAGCGTATTGGTAAGTGACCTTGCATATATGCCCACTACTCTGCCAGGATCTGGGCATTATAGTAAATGTGCCATACACACATTGGTACACATTTACTTGTTGGTGTTGTGCCAGAATTCTCGAGCAAATTGCACCTTTTTTGGTGCAAATCGGTTTGGACAAATTTACTATTGATTTGTGCCAAAAACAATAGATGTTATGCCTCTCACTCCAAGGTAAAAAACTGTCTAGAAAGGGGGGCAGATGCTATTCCTCATCATGGGAGGACCATCAAAGAGTTAGAACTGTATGCAAAGTAGCAAATGCCTCTGGGTGATTGGCTGAGAGGGGTAACCGGACTCATCAGGAGTTCAACCGGGGCGACATCAGGAGTTCAACCCAATCACTTAAGACCCCCATGCAGATTAGACAACAGTCATCCAAACCCGTCCATTTTGGCAGGCTTGGACGACTCATATGTGTGTATGGGAGCCTTCCGTCTTTCCCCCGTCAAATGGCGTTGAAAGAAAGAAAGATATGGCACACCGAATTTCAATATCCGACACCTTTGTCCTCCCTGGAGATAAGCCCTGTCAGAGCTGTCTGGCTGTAGCTTTCTCCACTATTCCTATGTAAGACAAATGAACACTCGATGAAACTGAGCATTCATGTGTTCGGGATTTGGCCAACAGCCATTGAAGGTATATGGACACCTTGATAATGTACTATTAAGTGATCATTGATAAGCACATTGGTTTGGTAAGGCGTGTATAGCCATCAGACGATGGAAACCATTCTAAGCCACTTTGACATAAGTGTAATATAGCAAAATTAAAGGGATTTTCCATGGAAATCTATTGATGACCTATCCTCAGGATACATCATCTACAGTTGATCGTCTAGGGTCTGCCGCTTGGGACCCTGGCCAATTAGCTCATCTGGTGCTCGCTGTAAGCACCACAAATACAAAGGGGTTGGAGTGGAAGTTGCTGCTCCAATCTCTGTGTAGTGGTCAGTGCATGTAACTGCAAGCATGGCTCTCATTAAAATCAATGGGAGCTGACCTGCAGTTACAAGCACTAGCCACTACACAGGGGTCGGAGCAGTGGCTTCTGCTCCATACCGATACTGACAGCAGGCGCCTGATCTCAAGCGGTGGACCTCAGGCGATCAACTATTCTGAGGATAAGTCATCGATAGTATTTCCCTGAAAAAACCCTTAAAGTGTTCTTATTACAACTACATACCAAGACCACCACTCCCATTGATTATGGGTTGTGTCTGGTATTGCAGTTTAGTCTCATTCACATAATTGGGTAAACTGCAATACCACACTCAGCCCATTTACAAAGGTGGCGCTGTTTCTACGGGAAAAAAACACCCTTTTGTTTTTCTACAGGACAAGACTAGGAGTATAATGGGAGTTGTAGTCCACCACATTGTCAGAACTATATAATAATCGTAGAGTAAAATATATAGCCAACTCTTTGAGAAGCTTCTCCAGGTAAAATAAAGTCTAATACCCCGTTTCTCTGAAAATAAGACATACCCTGAAAATAAGACATAGCATGATTTTCCTGAATTTTTGAGGATGCAAAATGATTTTTCAGGCTTTTTAAGGATGCATGAAATATAAGCCCTACTCCAAAATTAAGCCCTGCTAACAGTTAATAAAAAAAGTCAATTTAAATAGTGTCCAGGCAGCTATACGTGTAAAAAAGCAAAACCTTTTTGAACAAAAATTAATATAAGACACTGTCTTGTTTTCGGGGAATTATAATTTAATAGCCCTTTCTACAGACCGGAGCGTTACTAGCCTCCTCTGCATTCAACAGGTTAATTCCATTGTTGTTGTACAGGCAGGAGATTCTTCAGAGTGTGATGTGTTATACGGCCCTCTGGCATCAAAGGGAATGAAACAGTAATCTTATAATAACTGTGCATTTTATGTATAGTCTGCCGCGCTCCTGCACACACCATGCCGCTGTCAGGAGAAAGACAAAGCATTCATCAGAACAAGTTGTAGGAACAGGAATTACATGAGATCCTGATGCTGAAAAGCCATTAGCACAAGGAAAGGAGCTCTTCAAAATGAATTCCTCCAACGGTAGCGCTATACAGAACACTTCATTATATGGCATCACTCGGAGCGGTGGGGCGGGATGTTTGCTGGGTCCTGACGTGAGCTCATTATTAGGATTTTTACAGTATATTGTCGCCATAGTTCTGTGATAATCTATGTGCGATTCAGTAGAACTGCATCAGGGGTGGGAATTCTAGGCAAGAATAACCAAAAAGTTGACTAATTGCATAGTCAAGGGTATAGTATCTAAGACTCAGGCATATGATAACTTCTGCTATACCCAGGATACAGAGAAGTCAACTACTCCAATACACATAGACGTAAGGAAATGATCTTGTACCTCTGGTAGTGACCTACAATTCACAGCTACTAAGGAAAACTGCAAAGAAACTCCATACCCTACACAAGGATGACCGTCTGAAAACCATATTCTTGGACCTTCCCGGTTCTTGAGGAACTTTATAATCAGGCGTGAATTGCCCTCCGACACACAAAAAGGAACTTAGCCCTGTAATGTAAGGAGTTGTAAGACCTGCTCACATGTACTGACTGCGGACAGGATACGGATCCCCAACACACAGCAGGACTATAAGATCCCGGGGACATTCACATGTTCCATGTCCGATGTTGTGTACCTGATCCGCTGCAGTAAATGTTCTGTTGGGGGGTTTTATGTTGGGGAAATAGGACAAAAAGTGAATAAGAGGATGAGGTCTCATTGACACACAATTAAAGAAAGAAAGACCGAATTACCTGTGGCTGAGAATTTTTCTAGTCACGGACACAACATAGAACAAATGAAGATTACTATATTAAATGTTATGAAACATTTTTTGATTACAAGTTTATAACCATCTTTGACACTCTCAACATAGGCATCAACATCTCGAGAGGCTTTATGAGAAATGTACAGCAGAGATAACACACTGGCCTGGTGACCCCCTAACATGAATTTAGGGACCATAAAACTTTCAGTGGGCTAATTAAGTATTTACTCATTGGCTCATCCTGTTCTGGTATTGTTTTAAGTGCAAATTAATCATACAATGTCTGTGCCTTTTCATATGTATGTGTATATATAGATTTGCTTCTTTGGATCTACTCTATTAAGCCTGAGGAAGAACCCTAAGTAGGTTCGAAAGCTCGCTATAACATCTAACTTCAAGTCACATTTTGCTCAACTGCCTAATATGGTACCAAACCTTTTTTTCTTTTTATCTTTATGCTATGCAATACCTTTTGCTACATTAGTTGATTTTAACTCCAACACAATTAAATGGTTGCCAATGGTGCGGTGAAATTGATTTACCTTCTCATAGGCCCAGAATTACATTGCACCCACTTCATTAGTTCAATGCAATGTGGATCCCATGGCCCATAGGTAGAGGGCACGACAAACTTATTCTAGTGGCATCATAACCCAAATCATTATGTTTTCCTAGAACGCAAGTCAACCCTACCCGGAGATGTAACTTGAAACTTCTAGGCCCCGATTCAAAATTTGTTAAAGGGCCCCCTACCTATGCCTTGCTTTTCATAATACAGGCCGTAGAAGTAAATGTTACTGAACTGTTGAAGATCCTGGACCAAAATGCAAAATTTGTAACGGGACCTCCACCTACCATTTGCTATATATATAGTACTGACAGAGGGGCTTTTTGAGCCGCCCAGACCACAGGGCCCAGGTGTGACTCTTGTCCCTATATCCACTGTAGCTGCCCAGAGGCATAAATTGAAGATCCTAGGCCCCAATGCAAAATTTGCAACAGGGCCTCCACCAACCATATGCTAGTTATGATACTAGTGTCTTCTTGTGAGGACTTTGTTCCTACTCAGACACCAGGGTCTGTTTGCAAAGGCTACCACTATATTTCCTATATCCTTGTCTTAAAGGAGTTGTCAACATTTTACACTACTAGGGTACCTTGAGTTAATAGGCCATTCTTGATCAAAACTCCCTTGGGTGCTTGAACCAAAAAAAAAAAATGAAAATATGGAATTCTAACACCCAAGTATTCCTTATATTATAGCCAAAAAAGAGTAATTACACCAATAACAACTGACTGCATCGGTGCATTCTAACATGGGGCTATCAAAACTGCAACCTCCTAAAATTCGCTAAGACAGCATTTTTATCCTGTATTTCCATTCACTTGTATTGCAATATTTTTTCTAACTTGGTTAATATGCAACTTCTGTGATTAAAAATGTAAAAAGTAGAGCAAAACAATGCTGACAAACCGGTATTAATATTTAAAGGCGCTCTCTTTGGCAGCCGCTGCAGGCCATAGGTCTTCTACGGGTGATTTAGAAGCAGGCTCTGGTCCGAAGACAGGTCATCATACTATAACATTATTTATATTCTCCTTCATATTTCATGACCTGAAAAAATTTTTGCTCCTTAGAGCCTGAGGGGTAATCTATTCCAGGAAGAGAGTAAACTACGGCTGGTGACACGTTTAGAGGTCCAGATCTGGCTGACTGATGTTGTTTCAACTGCAGTCTGAAGCTTGCGCTCCCTGGTTTGTTTATTCGCACGGAGATCTGAGCCTCGGTAAGGGGTTCCTTTGTCTGATGTCACTTTTTGCTCTGCAACCTTGTATCTTCTTTGTTCCAATCATTTTAATAGTCACGGCTGTCATGAATGTGGAGTAAATAGGTTAGCGTAGAGATGTAGTGAGCGCTGGTGATATTATAATGCAATCTTACTGTTAGAGCCTCGGATATTTTCATTGCACAATCAATTCATTTCGGAAAATAAATCTGTCATCAAATAAGTTAGAATCCAATTTACCTTTAAACACGTCATTTAGCTATTGACGGTGGTTTATATTTTTTCACCTCTGTCAGACTATGCATGAAACAGCATCACAGTGAGCTGGGGAATCTAGCCAACAAACAGAAAAGCGATTGTATTTGTAGGCCATAGGAGCTAATTATCTGATTGGTGTGGTCCAACCATTGAGATCCTCACCAACCTGAAGAATGGGTGTCCCGAAGGTCCTCAGATGAATGGAGCCACGGTTGAGCATGGTCATCGCTGCTCCAATAATTTCAATAAGACTGCCGGTGTTAATTGTATCAAGCTGAAATAGTGACAAAATCTATGGGACGGGGTACGGGTGCCACCTACGATGGAACTGTTTTGGTTTTTGGCTCTTTCCAATGATGGGTGGAGAGGAGACCTCAGATTAAAATTCAACCAATCTCCTGCTGGTTGAAGCTACTAGATCTTGGATTGGATGGCATGATCTTTATGTCTATTGTGTGGAAGAAGTTGTGCCACCAAATGAAGTTATCCCCTATACATATCAGTCCCAACAATCCCAAGATTGCCCCCAAATGAATGGAGCAGTGGTTAAGCATGCTCGCTACCACTCCTTTAATATCAATAGGACTACCAAAGATAGCCATGCATTTTAACTTGGCTTTCACCGGCAGTCCTATTGAATTATTGGAGCAGCGATGACCATGCTCAACCGCGGCTCCATTTATCTGAGGACCTTTGGGACACCCATTCTTCAGATTAGTGAGGATCTCAATGGTTGGACCACACCAATCAGATAATTAGCTCCTATTACGGTGGGGCAAGCCAATTCTCAAGGACATACAAAGAACTAGGGAGTAAGTGCCAATGGGCCATAATTACTTAGAGTGGCATTTCATATGTGACAAATGTATTAAGAGGTGCATTGTATGTATGTATTGCAGAACCTAAATTCTTCAGCTGCGGTTTCTGTCCTCTAGGAGGTATTTGCCATGTTTAGGGGGTACTCACACATATAGCCTTTAAGTACTTTGATGTAATTTGATTAAGTTGGGAGTAATTGACTTGCAAAAGTTGAGAAACACTGGTTTAGACTTTTCTCCCCCTTATATACCCCGTTTCCCTGAAAATAAGACCTACTTCAATAATAAACCCTAGACTAATTTTCGGAGAGATTTGAAATATAATCCCTACCCTGAACATAAGCCCTAAATACACTACATTAAAAAAGAGAATACATTACCTAGCAGGCTCAGTTCAGGTCCCTCCCGCTGCTCTCTAGAGGTTCAGCGCGGTTCCTGCAGTTCTCAGCTGCTCATACAATATTACTTCCTGGTTACGGGATTCATAAATCACTCCTCCAGGAAGGGATGGCTGTGATTGGTTCTTCGACCGCTGCTCAGCCAATTAATGCAGCGCTGGATAAAACAATCACAGCTATGGCTTCCTGGAGGTGGGCTTTATGAATCCCGTAACCAGGAAGTGATGTTGTATGAGCAGCCGAGGACTGCGGAAAGCGCGTTAGAGCTGTGGAGAGCAGCGGGACGGACCTGGACCGAGACTGCTAGGTAAGTATAATAAAACATCCCCAAAAATAAGACCTAGTGCCTCTTTTGGGGCAAAAATTAAAATTGCCCCCATTCCCCGATTCTCCACGGTCAGCCTATCTATCAGATTAGGCTGACCGCAGAGATCCATCTGCGACTCCTGTTCCCAGGCGGCGGATCCCGGGGTGGACCTCTGCTGTGGGATACTGCAACGCCCCTGGACAGGGAGCCTTAAAGTGGTGTCCATTATTTCCCTGTTTTATTTGTAAACTCTGCATATGTTACAAGCGGGTTTGATTAGGATTTCAGTCTACCCCTTGCAAAAGCTGAAACCCATAGCGACAATCCGTGACACATATGGATAGGCTGCAAATGTAAAATCTAATCTGCTCTGCACGCCAACTTTCACTGCTGTTTTGTTTTCTGCAGCCTACGGATAAAATATGTCAAATGTGAACCAAAGATCTGCCCCACATCCCAGACCGCTGATCCAAGGTGGAGCGTCCCTTTAATTGACACAATGAGTCACTCTCCTAAGAATGAGCAGCAGATTACACCCACTGATTGCGTCCAGTTCCCAGTTCATTAAAGTCTTAAGTAAAGATTATTAATAGATAAACTATCTTCTTGCTATTTCCTTTCACGAAATCATCTCTCACCCCCTTGTTCCCACAATAAAAAATTCCCCAATCTGTCCAAATCTATTATTTGATTTCATGCAGAAGAAGACGACTGCTGATATTTGACCTCCAGACGGCTCGTTGCCGGACAGATTTCTGATGTGGACTGAAACTTTACTCCAGTCCAAACGTGGTCTTGCAGCAATTATCCTAATGCTGGGAACTTAAGGGGGTAGGGGGTTATTAAAGCTGCCTCCACATCTGCGCTGAGGTACAAGATCTGCTCCGAAAATAGGAAGATCGTTTTCAATAAAAAAAATAATAATTTACCGCAACATGATCCTAATTGATCAGCTAATTTGCAGAATTCCCGTCTCTCCTATTTTCGATAATTTGATTTTTTTCCAAAGTGAGCTTAACACTAAAGACATTTCAGTGGCTCTAATGACAATAACAGTCTCTCGCCGAGCCCATTAATTCCTACACTTCTCTGTGGCGCTAGTTGCTTAAATCATTCATAATTTCCCTTACTGATGGCGTCTCTATCTGAGTCTGTAAAGCCCGGGCTGGAGCTGACTAATTCATCAAAGTAAAATGTCTTTCTCATCCTGCTGATAACAGTTTTGACAGAAACGTTACCAAAAACAAGGGACGGCGTGAATTTCTATGTGATATTTCGCTATATTTTTCGGATATGTAACAGTTTTACGCATAGAATTCGTCATTGACTTTGTTTTCGCGGTGGAAATAATCTTTATTTCCTATCTAAATGTAACGTAACATTCTATCAGTATATCCGTACATAGTCCCTTCTTCAACATTCGCTTTACAGCCAATGTAATATCTAGTATCTTTGTTATATATCTTCATTTTCCAGTTCTCTGGAAACCATAAGTAAGTTGCTGTTGACGGATCTTCCATTTTTGCCACGTGGTTCTATATAAACATAATGGGGCTTGCTTGTAAATAGACTTTAGGTCTGATGTTAATCAAAATATTTAGATGTTGATCTATAATATGAAGCACAACATAATAAGATCCATCAACAGCAACTAACCTGCATGTTGATGGTTACCATCAAACAGCAGATTTTTTTTCTGCATTGCACAAAGCAGCAACCAGAAAAATAAGGGAGAACAGCAAAACACCTGGGAAATATATATTTAAAGGGTTTTTTCCATAATTTAAAATTGCTTCTCAAGCACTCTGTCCTTCTTAACTGCAGCTAGTGAGACTTGTAGCTGGTGTAAGTTTCAGTCTGACACATGGAGGTGGTGCCAAGCGTGACAAATCTAGGTCCTTCCTGGTTGCTGCTGACCAGGACATGTGACTGCTGCAGCCAATCACTGGCTAGAGAAGGTTATTGCTGTGGCCAGTGATTGGCTGCAGCTGTCACATGTCCTGGTCAGCAGCAACCAGGAAGGACCTAGATTTGTCAAGCTTGGCACCACCTCCATGTGTCAGACTGAAACTTACACCAGCTACAAGTCTCACTAGGTTTGAGCCATAATTTATGGTAATTACTGATATAAATTCTAAAAATTCTGATCATCATGATATATCTGTTGCATTTTTAAGCTGGAGCGAAGAAAAGCTGCCGGACAGCCGACGTCAAAACTTCCCCTCATGCTAAATACCTCCCCCCCCCCCATGGGTTACATATAGGATTATTTCTTACCCATCAGTGGTATAGTAACCAGTGTCTAGTGAAGGGATGATAATGGCGCCGGGTGTTCTCTTGGGGAATGATCCCAGAACACAGTGTTTGCAAATATCTGCAAAATATTTAATTGGCCCCTTTGAGACTCAGTTTCTTACAGGGGGTAGAAGCAATAGGGAAGATGTAGGTTTTAATAGGATTTTGCCTTTATGTAACCCGGCCTTCATATTCTATACTATTAGGTTACTTTTTTGAAAAAATATTACCCTGTAACCCTTCTTGGTGAATCTCATAGCAAAATGTTATTCTCCTGTCATCAATACCATGTTGCCAGGAGTTCAAGACAGTGGCGTTGTGGCCTTTGATTGGCTTCTGCTGGGAAAGTATTGCTTGTATTTGTTGTTTTAGTTCATGCCTGTTTACCTTTTTTTTTTTCATTTGGCACAACCTCTTTAACCTAAAACCTTAACGGCATTGTGTGGTTTGCAAAACCCATTGACCTGTTGGGGAATTTAAAGTTAATACAGAAGAGTTCTTTTATCTATTAGCCCTAGCAAAGAGTGTTTCTTAAGGGCGTCTCTTGCTCTGGAGGATCCAGCAAATCTGTGAAATACATGGACATCTATTTGAGTTCAACAGGATCTGTGTAATGCCTCATTTTTCCTGCGGTGGTGCTGTAGGGGAGTTTAACACTTCCTGCCATGTCATCCTACAGCCAATCATTAGGGCATTCCATGATCATTTAATACCCTTCTAACAAAATGAGAATGTCCAAATTGGACAGCCCCTCATAATAATAAGGAAGCAAATGAAACCAAAAATAGACAATTTCTACATTTCTACAAAAAACCTGATCTCCTCAAGAAATGATGACATCCTTGATCTAGAGCCATTCTTATATGAGGAAGGACTATATATAACCCCATGCGGATGTCTACCACAGATTTTACAGTGAAGATTGGGGCACATTGACTGGGATTTCATACAGCGGTCTACATATAAGTAAACTGCACCTGGATCAGAGCGACAAATTCAAAAAGCGTAATTCTTTTAAAGCATTTGCCTCATTGGCAGCACCTCCGTGTTCCAGATGGGAACCTATATAATTTACAAGCTAGCGTAACTTTCTGCTATGATGTATGCCAGTTTCATAGCAAATGTGATGGCCACCAAGTTCCCTAACTACTTTTGAAAAGACCCAAAAAGTTGCAATTTTGGCACATGCTCCAGGACATAATACATATGCCCCATCATCTCTATAGTTGATAACATCCTTGATCTAGAGTCCTTCCACTCCTGTATGTTGAAGGACTATATCACCACATGTGGATGTCTACGACAAATTATACTGTGAAGACTTAACAACATTGGGGCACATTTACTTAGACCGGCATTTCATACACCAGTCACTGGCATAATATAGGAGAGGCAGGGGATGCGGTTGCACCCGGGCCCAGGAACCTTAGGGGGCCCATAAGGCCTCTCCTCTTCATATAGGGAGCCCAGTACTATGAATAAACCATTATAGCTGGGGGCTCCGTTACAGGTTTCGCATTGGGACCCAGAAGCTTCAAATTACGCCTCTAACTACATGTACGTAAACTGAACCGGGCTCAGAGCGACAAATTCAAAAAGCGGAATTCTTTTAAAATATTTGCCTCATTGGCAGCCCCTCAGTGTTTCAGAGGGGGACCTATATCACTTACAAGCTAGCGTAAGTTTCTGCTATAATGTATGCAGAAACGTGATTGGCTGTCCACTAACCTACTTTTGAAAAGCCCCAAAAAGTTGCAATTTTGTCACGTGCTCCAGGGCATAATATATATTCCCCATCATCTCTGTAGTTGAAGCTTCTAAAGTGTGGTTCCTATGGGTGAAAACATTATGTAATATCTGTTGGCTTCAGAATAAACTTTCTGTAGGCCATTGCCCATCCTTACGTTCCTTGGCTCCTTCAACGCACTAAATCAAGGCAAGTAAAGGGTTTTTCCCCCTCTCTTTCCACATGTTCGACTTATGTTTCTGTTTTTTCGCTGGCGACAATGTGGAGCCAGTCTTTCCGTTCATCTCCGAGCAGCTAACAACAACACAAACAGTGGCTGCCCCTCTCCCTCTTCTGTGCTGTGTTTCCCGCAGTGTGTTTGCCGGGTCCGGGCTGGGATTTATAGCAAGGAATCCGTTCCTCTCAAGGGCTAATTCATGCCTACCTACAATGCCACTACTGAGGGACAAAACTACAGGTCCAGTGTTCTCCCGGTTGTGTTCTCGCTCAGCCTGGCTGCTAACCTGTGATTTACAACTCGGCACAATCGCCGCTTCTGCACACTCCATTAAACTCACAACACATACAGTTTTCCTCAATTAATTCTGCCATAAATCAAAACAAAATCTGCTTCTTCCTTCTCTTCTATCCCTCTCATTCGATTTAGATTTTGCCTTTCGTAGACACCGACCGAACCCTACGGAGGGGATCCTACGGCTCTGCCAACCATATACTCGAATACGCCGGTTGCCTAGTAGGCTACGCTTTAACCCCTACCGGCCCAAAGGCCCCGGCGGTGCAGTAAAGGCCTTAGAGGAGTTACGTAGCACATTTTCAGCCTTCCCTGCCTTCTGTAGCATCAATGCCCAGGCTAATTGCTCTCAATTTACTGCTCATAAACTGGAGACCTACCTCCAGTTTCGCTCTGCTCCTGAGGGACCGGCCTGTAAAACTGGAGGAGAAAAGTGGCAGGTCGGGGCTCACGTCATTAAATAAAATAGAAATAGCTATTAAAAAGAGGCATTCGCTCCTTCTCCTGATTAAAAATAATCACATTTAGAGCAGGTACGATAAACTGTGGCCCCTGGTAGTAATAACGCGCGATTACTTCATTGGAGTAAACCTATTATTAAAAAAATCGTATAACGCCGTGAGACGCAAATGGTTCATTTCCAAGTGAGTTTTCGTTTTATTTAAGTCGAGATGCAGGTTGGGTTTCGGTTTTTAATGAATGAAAGCAAACAGCAGTGGAGGGAAGTCAAATGATTTCTACTGATTTAGTGAATGGATGGGAGATGCAATACCGGGCTCCACCTATGGGGAAGAGCGGCGCTGTTTCTGGTAAAGATAAAAATGAATTAAAATACCATTTTTAACATTGGATTAGTCTGAGCACATTTGTTCGGACTGGTGAGTGTATGTGCAGATTGCATTTAAAAGGTCATTTAGCCTAATGAGGTCCAGATGTGTTCTTCTCTCTGCATTTTTGTGCTGTTTTTCGTAATGTGTGCGCATAGACTTTGATGGGGAACCTTGGGTGCGCAAATATGCACAAAATAGAGCAGGTTTTATATTTTCTGCGCGAGTGCAAAAATGGGTAGTGTGTACCAACCCATCGATATCAACGGGTTCTATTTTCTGCGTATTCCGCACGTAAATTTTGCGCCTGCAAATATGCCCATGTGAAGGAGCCTTAAGTGCCATTGCTGAGATAAAACATGGACGTATAGGACAATGTATCGGGATACAGATTACCGGTAATGAATTAATAACGGCTACAAATGGCAGTGAAGCAGTTAAATTAAGCAGCCAGACCCCCATCTTTTCATTCTTTCCCAATGCGCAAAAGCATGTAGTGACTAATCAGCAACCACTGAGCCGGCTGCTACGTGCCCTGACTCCTGGAGAGTTAACGACAACGATCTCTAATAGTATTGATCAGGAGCTGCTCCTGATTTAATCAGTTGGAGGCCTGTGGGGAACTTTACCATAGGTTGGCTGAAAAAACAGGAGAGCTGTCAATCACGGCGGCATCAGCCGTTCCCATGAGTGTTCCGTCTGTTTGCACTATCGCATCGCCTGGATGTGTCTCCTTATTGTATCTCTCTGGGCATGTTTGCTGAATGTCTCTTTTTTGGGATCTAAGTATCCTCGTTCCTTGTTATTACAGAATGGTGGCCATGTTCAGCCTTCACCGTTGAGGAGGATGTTCCTTGATGGCCTTTTACAAGCATATACCTGGAGGAAGACCATCCGGCCTTAGATAAGTCAATAGACAAAGATGTCTACAGGAGTCCTGGGGGTAAATAATACGTACCGTTGGTGAATATTTTATATGCCATAGGCCGCCCGCACATGCTGTGGCGATTTCCTCTACACAAGTGGAAATCGATTGCGATTTTCCGCTCACAGAGAAGAAACCTCAGCATGCTGTGTGGCTTCTGTGCAGACAGCTTCCGTTGAAGTCAATGGAAGCCGTCCACCCCGTGACCCTTCTGCAGTCATCATTGCGGAAGGGTTACGGGATCCGCGTCATCGCCTAGCGACGGCGTGGCATAATCTGTACTCCACATGTACGCCGTCCGGCACATCGGCAGCACCGATATGAAGATGGGGGACAGGTACGCTAGGGGTCACCGGCCAGAGACAGGGTTGGATTCCGCTGCAGAATCACAGATGCGGAATCTGACCTGGCCGTGTGCAGGCAGCCCTACGCACAAAATTATTTTGCTCACATTTAAACTGCTATAGTAAGAACATTCAAAATATGTGTCATTCAAAGGGGAGAATAGGAGAGGGAGGGGAATGAAGCTGCAGTTTTCACCACAGCCTGCTGTGATAGGGGAGGGGGAGCATTTGAAGATTTATGATTGGTCGTAATGTAGTATAGTGTAGAAAGTATAGTTCTTGCTGACTATTTTTTTGTTCATTTGATGTTTTGCTGTTTAAAGACAGGAGGAAACAAGGAGCAGCTCTCTGGACAGGAAGAAGAGACAGGAAATGCCTAATCTGTGCACTTATGCTGCAGTGTGATGAGGTGGGGATGCTCCTCTGTGTCTGTGCAACTATTCTGCATTGTGGGAGGTGAGGATGCTCCTCTATGTCTGTGCTGCTATGCTGCAGTGTGATGAGGTGGGGATGCTCCTCTGTGTCTGTGCAGCTATTCTGCATTGTGGGAGTTGAGGATGCTCCTCTATGTCTGTGCAGCTATTCTGCAGTGTGAGGAGGTGGGGACGCTCCTCTGTGTCTGTGCAGCTATTCTGCATTGTGGGAGGTGAGGATGCTCCTCTGTGTCTGTGCAGCTATTCTGCATTGTGGGAGGTGAGGATGCTCCTCTGTGTCTGTGCAGCTATTCTGCAGTGTGAGGAGGTGGGGATGCTCCTCTATGTCTGTGCAGCCATGCTGTGGAGGGAGAAGCAAGGGAAGCTCCCTAATCTGATGTGAAACTGTGGTGCACAGGATTAGCTCTATGGGCATGAGCTCCTCAACAGGACATACATTTTTTGGGATAAAGACTGAACTGTATACAAGCTTTGGTGAGACCTCTGCTTCCTCTTGCCTCTCCTCCTTTTTTCCCACAGTGTTGATGTGATACAAAGCTGTCAGAGACTATATCACTGGTGATCAGTTAAAGACTATTGAGAAAACCATTACATGGGAAAAAGAAGACTTAGATTGAAACCCTGGTTACTGGGTAAGGATTTTGGAGAAACCTGATATGAGCGTACTGGACTTTTAACGTAATACTGCTGGCACAGTTCATCTGTAATGTTACACGGTCAAGAGTCATCCCAGAATGGGACATAAGCTGTTTAACTGTTTTCTTTTTACATTTCATAGAATAGTAGTGTCTAAAGGGACCTCTAGGCTCATCGGGTCCAACCCCCTGCTCAATGCAGGATTCACTAAATCATTCCAGACAGGTATTTGTCAGCCCTTATTTGAAGACTTCCATTGAAGGAGAACTCACCACCTCCTGTGGCAACCTGTTCCACTCATTGACCACCCTCACTGTCAGAAAGTTTTTTCTAATATCTAATCTGTGACTCCTCCCTTTCAGTTTCATCCCATTAAAGTTTGTTACTAAGAGCACACACGTTGGCTCCCGGCCCCCATGTGAGCTATTCCCCTTAACCTCCATGCTACCAACACCGTGCCAGATCACCGAGGAAACCCCGAGCCAGATACCAGGGCCCCTCCACGGAAGCACAGCTCCACATCAGGGAGACTCCACCCACTCAGCACAGCTACAGAGAAAAGTATCATATCATACATACATATAATAAAGTAACATATGTAATAGTTTACCTAAAAACAGCAAGGGAAAAATAAGATCCAGCATGAATAGTAAAAGCAAAAGTCCTAAATAAATATGTAATCTATTTAAGAACATGGACTAATTAATTAATTTCGATTCATAATTGTTCGGTCTCACAACAGATAAGGCATGTGTTTTTCTCTTTCTAGATCATTCCAGATTTTATGTTCTCTACCTAAAATGATCTTCACTCCAGGCCTGAATTCTGCGGTTTGGCATATTAGCCATGTTAAATGGCATAACTATATCTAAAACCAGGATTTGAGTTGTGCAGTCTTAACGAGTGATAGATTTGTGTTTCTAAGCGAACGCTACAGATTGGTTGCTGAAGGAATGTGTTTAATGGCCAATGTGAAGCGCTGTATACATACTTCTCCTGTGTAACTTATTTTTAAGATCTTTGCCAAACCTCAGGGTACATTAACATGGTTAGCGGCCGGCTCTTCTCTACACATACGTTTTGTCTTCCATGGATTCTCTGTGGTTAGGACAACTTTTGAGAGTCTCCTTAGGACTGAATACACTGATGTCCACAGCCAGATTGTTCTGCATTCAGGATGAGGGCAAGTTTAATTAGACCAGAGGTCTGGTTCAGGTTTCAGGCCCTGAATTTAAAGGGGCTGTCCACTTCTACACATTTGATGACCTATTCCTCAGTATAATTGGTCAATGGGGGCTCAGTGCTCAGCACCCAAACCAATCAGCTGTTCTCTCCATGACTGCCATGTGTATGGAGCAGGAAGCAGACAGCTCTGTCCACACTTCAGTGGCCAAAGTTGGTAATGCAGCCACTGTTCCCCATTGAATTCAGGACAGCTTATTGGCCAGGGTCCTAGGTGGGAGAACAGTTAGTTGGCCGTGGACCCAAGTGAAAGACCCCCACCAATAATGTAGTGATGGAGCAACCCCCTGAAAGGGCTATTACCAAGCCCTAGGCATTCTGGGAGAATTTATAAAGCAGTTTACACCACATAAAAAAAAAATGGAAATTTTGTGCAAGCCTCACTTGAGCAAATTGTTTGCAACTTTTTGGCAGATACACTATGTATGCCACTTTCCTGAAAAATGGGTGTGGCTTATGGCCACCTCATCAGGACATATTTCTATATAATTTACCTCCGAAACTATACTATACTAGAAATCTACCCACCTCCTACCTACATACGGATGAATGTGCTTCTTCATATGTTATTCGCATCATGCATCATTGGGGATCATATTAAGACCAGTGTTTGAAATGTTAGTCTTAATAAATAACCCCCTCTGTGTGCCGCCATATGCCGCTTCAGGAAACAGTGTAATTTCCTCTAAAAGCAGGCAAATTTAGTGTAGGGTCTAAGAAGTAATTTTCTTTCTACCTGGCCATGGAGTCCACTGGGCACATGCCCATGGCAGCTAGGTTTAGAGCGGTGGTGGGTAAATGACTTACCTCTTCTACCTGTGTACTATGTACAGCACTATTATTCACAGTTTTTACATCAGTAGTTGATGGACGGGGGTCCACCATTCAGGATCCCCGACCATCAGCTGATCGTCCAGCCCACTGTCCAGTAAAATGGACCAGACATTGTCATCAGTGGATAGGGGAAAAAGTGGGAGCACTGGTTTCACGCCCACTGAAATCAATGGGAGTGCCGCCCAACCAGTTCACTTCCTGCTCCTGTTACGGACATCCTGTTTTGAGCAGGAAGTGCTGTAACGGCTCGATGCTCCTATTGATTTTAATGGGAGTGAAGGCGGCCCTCTCACTTCCTCCACTGTCAGCTGAAGTGACAGTGCGCCAATCAGGTGATAGCTGAGGACCCCAGGTGGCAGATGCCCATCCATCAACTACTGCCGACCTAGCCAGAGGATACGTTATCAACTGGCAGAAAACACCTTTAATGTATATCAATCTGCCATAAAGGTAAAAGACTGCCCGTTACCAAAATTAGAGGGTCAGCAAACGGGCACACATATGTGGTCACTCCCACGCATGACTTTTTCTGTATTGCTCATAGACTATAACAGTCAGTGACTGTGCATGTATGACTACCACTCTGCTACAAACAGGGGGCATAAGACTCTTCTTAGTATCAATGGCGGTGTACCGGGAGTCTAAGCACCCAAGACTTTGAATGTGATGTGCAGCTCTTGGATAGAGTCAAGGGCCACATAATGTAATAGGTTGCCCGCCAGTGGCGGTGTACCGGGAGTCTGATGCCCTCCAGAGCACACAAGACTTTGAATGTGATGTGCAGCTCTTGGAGAGAGTCAAGGGCCACATAATGTAATAGGTTGCCCGCCATTGGTTGAGTACCACAGAATTCGGAATATATTTTTCATTCTTCAGTAGGAGTCTTAGCCTAATTTTCGATGAACGCTCCACTGTGTCGCGCGTCATAATAAACACCTCATTGTAAGGCGCCCTGTAATGCGTCTCCTCCATACAGCAACACATAAAATGATAGACCGGAGTAAGTTGAGAATGAGCATGATAGCTGAACCCGCCAGAATCCCAGCGAACGTTTAATTAAAAAGATTCTGAGCCGCTGATGAGCGGGGGCCATGTTGAGGAGAGAAGATTGGACGATTTGGCTGGGTTCATTAAAAAGCCAGGGAGTATAACCCTTAGCGGCTTCTGCTATAAAGAGATGGGCCATTGATTTGGTGCACATATCAGCAGATAAAGAGGTCTCATCGCTCCTTGTCACTATGGAGACACAAATGGAGATACCGGTCCTACAGCAAGGGTAAACGCATTAACCCCTTCAGTGCTGCCCGTGTAGATGGATGGAGGCAAATATGTCAATCATAAAAACTGCAAGATCAGGCCAAAGGATTACAACGGTGGAGAACTAGACCGCCTCAGCTATTCCCGGTATCCTAGTCCACTCTCAAATGACTAATATGCACAGCCAATTAGAATCTCTCCTGCATTCGTTTTAGAGACGACCTATCACTGTAGTTGTGTCGCTGGGCATCCTGCTCCAATTACCAGTATGAGGCTTCCTGTTCAAACTGGGATTGTTAGACTTTATATTCCAAGCATTTGGATATTACTTAAAAGGGAACTACCAAAACTATTCTATAAAAGCCGGATTACTGCATATTGGATATGTTAATAAATACGTTATAAGTTCTCTCTGCTACTGTCCCGATGTCTACTCTGCCTGTCTTGATTTTTGCCAGTACAGCAATCCAATTGTGGCCATTCTAGTCAGTTAGGAAGTGGATTGAAATTTGGATTCTCAAAAGAACCTTAATTGGTGCAGATTTTCTGCAGAGGTAAATCCACGGCAAATTCTGCGTCAAAAACCATTGGTACGGATTTTGATGCGGATCTGCAACTGAAGGAGTGACATCTGCTGTGAACCA
>NC_089838.1:23079356-23146856 GCF_035609145.1 Eleutherodactylus coqui
TAGATAGATAGATAGATAGATAGATAGATATGGGATAGATAGATAGATAGATTTGAGATAGATAGATAGATAGATGTGAGATAGATGTGAGATAGATAGATATGAAATAGATAGATAGATAGATAGATAGATAGATATGAGATAGATAGATATGAGATAGATAGATAGATAGATATGAGATAGATAGATAGATATGAGATAGATAGATGGATAAATAGATAGATAGATAGATATGGGATAGATTGATAGATATGAGATAGATAGATAGATAGATAGATAGATAGATATGAAATAGATAGATAATATTTGTGTTTCTCCTTCATATAAAGCCAACATATTCAGCACTGTTCATAGATACACAGATATGAACTAGCTAGATATCACAGTACTAGCATATTCACTACTGTTCCATGCAAATAAAATTATTATGTAAGTCCCCAACATTTTATATCTACACAGATAGATAGATAAATAGATGATAGATATAGATATAAAATGCGTTGTTTAACTGTAATAATCAAAAGTCAGTATGTGAAAAATTTTATGTATTAGGACCATGCAGCACATTTAATGTTTACATTTATTTTATGCTTTTTTACATATTTGAACATATTAGCATCTTGTATCCTATACTCTATTATTGGAGAAGCTTCAAAATGAAATATAATAATATTATATATATATATATATATATATATATATATATATATATATATATATATATATATATATATATATTTCTATCCATGTATTTTTATTTTCTTGTGTATACTGTATAAAAACTAATTAAACAATATAAATATAACCCATATATAATAAAAATATATATATAATTTATGATAGATTATATATCATTATTTATAAAGTGATATAAGTAGACAGATAGATATTAGATAGCTAACAATATGCAAAACATTTTCTATTACTCATTTTACAAACCTTTTTATTTTATTTTTTTCTAAGTCTTTTTATTTATGTGCTTTTATCATTTTTTTTTCCAAAAGTAATTTTTATTTCCTCTACATACTGTAAGTCAATAATTCTGCCTGTTTACCCAATATATATAGCATATCTACAAAATAGCAATATAAACATTTCAAAATTACATTGCACTTAAAAAATATGCAAACATTAAAAAATCAGTAATAAACTTTTTCCCTCGCCCAGAGACTACACATCATCCTTTAATGGCCGGCTCTATGAGCATTATGTAAATGATGAAACCCAGTAATGTGTTATTGTTGCAGAAAGCTGGAATCCTCTTAGGCTTTATGTCTAAACTAGCGTTGTCAGTCTTGCCAGTATCATTTACCATGAGCCGGAATCATTATATGAGATGGTACGCGCTATTATTATTAGTAGTAGTAATCTGACTAGCATCGAGGAGGTTAATGAATTCAGTCAGAGAGGTCTCTTCTTGGGTTAAATGAAGTAATGGGAATTTGACAAGAGACCTCTTGAGATGCAATTATACCAAGGTGACCAGACCTCCCCTTTAATGCTGTATGCCACCAAGTATTTAATACTATGAGAATTCACAAGAAATTGGAGTCTGTGGTGACTTTGTATCTTCTGCATCAAAGAGGTTGCTTGTCTTTCTACATATTTTGATGACTGGGCCTACTAAGATGCGTATTTCAGACTGTGGAGTTTTTATGTTTTAGTCCTTTTTTTTTCGTTCCAAAGTGTTAAATTAAATTTTTTTGAACTATTTGCTTTTTAGGCAGAGGTTATGTCTTAATTAGAGATGAGCAAGTATACTCGCTAAGGCACATTACTCGAGCGAGTAGTGCCTTAGCCGAGTATCTCCCCGCTCGTCTCTGAAGATTCGGGGCCGGCGGGGAGCGGCGGGGGAGAGCGGGGAGGAACCGAGGGGAGATCTCTCTCTCCCCCCTGCTCCCCACCACAACTCACCTGTCGCCCGCGTCGCCCCCCAAATCTTTAGAGACGAGCGGGGAGATACTCGGCTAAGGCACTACTCGCTCGAGTAATGTGCCTTAGCGAGTATACTCACTCATCTCTAGTCTTAATCCAAGACTGGAAAGATAATCAAGACCCCATAAAAAGCAACGAGTATCATCCTTACCGAGTACTTGCCTGCTCGCCCGCAAAGATTCGTGTGCCAGCGTGGTTGAGCGCTGTGTTGGGGGGTGAGCAGGGGGGAGAGAGAGAGAGATCTCTCTCCCGTTCTCCCCCGCTCTTCCCCGCCGCTCCCCACCCCCCGCCGACACCCGAATCTTTGAGGGCGAGCAGGCAGGTACTCGATAAGGACAATACTCACTCGAGTATGTGTTCTTACCGAGTACGCTCGCTCATCTCTAAATGTCATACGATTAATCCAAGTATTGCACCATGTATGGCTCTCCAGCTGAGGTGCAAATACAACTCCCAGCACATTTATGGCCCATGTTGTTTGTGCAACTTTGAAAATAAGGATAGATTGCAAGCCCCGGTGGGGGAGGGACAAATAGGCATACAAAAATAAATGTGTGGCCATACACAGTAAGGTGATCTCTATTAGATTAACTCTATCACTGCTTTGTACCCATCATAATAGCAAACGTCTGTTGAGCTTATTTGCCAACAGGTTGAAAAATCCTCCAGACAGATAGTCATTTGAGGCAGATGTTCACAGTGCATATGATTGTTTTTCCATTCTGGGCAAAGAACGCACATGATCGGAAAGTACTAGACAAGTAAGAAATATGGTACTGTTGTTTGATTTCAGATCCTTCCAACAATTTGAATTTATCTTTCTATCTATCTAGGCATTGTTGCCTTCCAGTACTAGGATCCTGACTTCAAATCCAACTAAGGACAACATCTGTATCTTCTACTTGAGTTTTTGTGAGTGTCCTATAGATACATGGGTCAGGAGGGGGGTCTTGTCTCCTTAAGGAGAGCACCCAAAAAGAGTGTGGAGACAACTAGGGGGTAAGTGGGTAGGGGGATGGCTCAGTCTCTCCCCAAGGACAGCACCCAAAAGGAGTGTTGGGGCACCTAGAAGTTGAGTGAGGAGACTTATAAGGCCATGCAAGCTCCTCTGGGTAATTTATGCAAATAAGGAAGATGGAATTAGTACCTCTGCAGCGCCAGCTATTCAATAGCAGCAGTCCTTCATATCAATGTCAGACCCTTTATACAGGTCTATCTATCTCATATCTATCTATCTATCTATCTATCTATCTATCTATCTATCTATCTATCTATCACATTCCATCAGATACAAGTAAAGTTCAATTTACGATTGATAGATAAATACATAAATAGATACAATTACTCATCTCTCTATCTATTAGCAATCAGCTTATCTATATATCTATATATCTCATATCTATCTATCTATTTATCTATCTATCTCATATCTATCTATCCATCTATCTATCTTATATCTATCTATCTATCTCATATCTATCTATCCATCTATCTATCTATCTATCTCATATCTATCCATCTATCTATCTCATATCTATCTATCCATCTATCTATCTATCTATCTATCTATCTATCTATCCATCTATCTATCTTATATCTATCTATCTCATATCTATCTATCTATCTATCTATCTCATATCTATCCAACTATCTATCTCATATCTATCTATCCATCTATCTATCTATCTATCTATCTATCTATCTATCCATCTATCTATCTTATATCTATCTATCTATCTCATATCTATCTATTCATCTATCTATCTATCTATCTATCTATCTATCTATCTCATATCTATCTATCTATCTATCTCATATCTATCTATATATCTATATATCTATCTATCTATCTCATATCTATCTATCGATCTATATCTATCTATCTTATATCTATCTCATATCTATCTATCTACCACATATCTATCTATCTATCTATCCCATATCTATCTATCTATCTATCTCATATCTATCTATCTATCTATCTCATATCTATCTATCTTATATCTATCTCATATCTATCTATCTATCTATCTATCTATCTATCTATCTATCTATCTATCTATCACATATCTATCTATCTATCTATCTCATATCTATCTATCTATCTATCTCATATCTATCTATCTCATATCTATCTATCTATCTATCCATTTATCTCGTATCTATCTATCTATCTATCTATCTATCTCCTATCTATCTATCTATCTATCTATCTATCTATCTATCTATCTATCTATCTATCTCATATCTATCTATCTATCTCATATCTATCTATCACCTATCTATCTATCTATCTATCTCATATCTATCTATCTATCTATCTATCTATCTATCTATCTATCTATCTCCTATCTATCTATCTATCTATCTATCTATCTATCATCTATCTATCTATCTATCTATCTCATATCTATCTATCTATCCATTTATCTCATATCTATCTATCTATCTATCTATCTATCTATCTATCTATCTATCTATCTATCTCATATCTATCTATCTATCTATCTCATATCTATCTATCTATCTATCTCATATCTATCTATCTATCCATTTATCTCATATCTATCCATCTATCTATCTATCTCATATCTATCTATCTATCTATCTATCTATCTATCTATCTATCTATCTATCTATCTCATATCTATCTATCTATCTATCTATCTATCTATCTATCTATCTATCTATCCATCCATCTATCTATTCATCTATCTCAGGCTGGCTTCACACTTGTGATTGCGATATCGCTGCGTTTTTTTAACGCGAATGCCAATAGGACTTTCTAATGTTAAAAGCGCATCGCTCAAAAATTTCAAAGCACAAACTTTTGATGCGTTTTTAAGATAACATAACATTAAAAAAAACGCAGCCATATCGCGATCGTCAGTGTGAAGGCACCTTTTATCCACCACACCAACTGTCTCCCTCTACCTACATACACGGGTGCATGTGTGATAGCTTTCTTCATGTAAGGATATTCCTGATTTAAACCCTTACTCAAAATTGATATGCAAAAGCCATCCCAAACATTGCTATAACTTCGTTAAATGTTAACTAGAAAGCCAGACATCGCAGTCGGACGGCAAATTAACAATTGTCTTTGTTTTAAATGTCAGCTCAGTTGTAATTGAGAAAAATATACATTGTTCTACAAATGATGATTTTGCGACAATGTTTATCATCTCCGACAGCTGCTACAATTGTAAAATGTTGCAAATCTGTATTTTGGAGCCATTTAGTATTGTCGGTCTACTTCATAATGCTAATGTTCGTACAATGAGATACATCTGGAAAGAAAAGGGAGTTTGGGAACATCTGAGTTCGGTTAGGGCAGGGAAAGTTGCAGATGCTGTCAATTTCTTCCTCTTTACCTGCCCACCGCTTGATAGGAATGCCCAGCGAGCGAATGCCGAGCAAAGGCCACAGCTGACAACAAAGGGTCTTTTGTGAAAAGACGAAGCCCCCACAATTTGAAGGTAGGCAGGGTTCCTGTAGAAGCGAGAGGACAGTAGGAAGGACTGACATTGGGCCACACACAGACAGGAAAGCAGATTTCACAGAGAAACATCTCATTCTGCAAGGGCTTGGGCCGTGTCACGTAGAGTCTGCTATGTGTGAGGCTGTGTGATAGGGCCGCCACACGCAAGGGGTCTTGGTGCAACCCAAAACGTTGTCAGTTCCATAAATATATTGCATTCTGAAAAGGACATTAATGAAGGTGTTTGTGGTACGCCAGTCCAGTGCATAAAGAAGCCCAAGTGATGTTGCTTGGCCATACACAGTGCTGTTGTCAGGTATTCGCTTCACCTTAAATATATCCCAAATCCCAAAAGAACGGCTTTACACCCACATTACCAATTTGGACATGCCGCAACCATCAGCCATGCGTTCATAACCTTAAATGTATGAACAAGATTTATTAATGGGACGTTTTATGCACATTTCTGAAATCGCACCATTGTGGGCCCTGAGAGTGCAGAATATTACAGGCATTGTAAACTACTGATGGTCTATCCTCAGGAAAGGTCACCTATGATAGATCGGCAGGGGTGATTTCTAGGCTGGTGCGCTCAACAACTGCACTGATTTCTGCAGGAGGCAGACAGCTCCGTTCCCACTGTAGTGGCCTAGTTGGGTATTGCAGGCTGCGTTCTCATTGAAGTGAGTGTGATAAAATGATAAAGCAATATAGGCTGTGTTCCTTTTTGATAAATCTATTTGTGACTTGTCAGATGTGCCAATGGCCTTTCCTGAGCTTCGGCTTTAGAAGAAAGAGTTAGGACTAGAGTCTTTGATTACAAGTCAAGTGGTGGCTGGCATTCTTTTTCCTAAGTCGATACTTCCTGTTCTTTTCCTTGGTCAGTGTCATGTTTTTTGGGGGGTCACTAGTCATAGTCAGCAAGGTAATCTTGCAATAAGGGGGGGGGGGAAGTTACATGTTTAGTGTTTCGGCTTTTGCTAGGATAGGACTCATTACTGGACTTCTTCAGTTTGGTAATAGGATATATTGACACCTATTGACATTGACTGTGATGTCATTAAGTGACATCACAATATTTAACTTAATTGTACTGCTAGGTCCAGCCTGGGATCTAACAATGTCTCGGTCCACCACTGTGTCTAATACTGACCAGTTGAATAATTCTTAAGGTTCCCATACACATTAAGGAAAAGTTGTCTGAACCTGCTGATTTTAGAGGGACCCGTCAACTGTCGTATGTGTATGGGGGGGGGCCTTCTCAAATGACCGATTTTGAGCAATAATTGGCCCATGTAAACACAGGACCCAACAGGGTACTGAGCGATAAATCACTCATTAGTCTCCAATTGCTTTGTTTCAGCTCAAACAAAGCGACTAGTGAGCAACTCCCTCAGTGTAAACAGGCAGTCGTTTATCTGTGAATGACTTCCTGTTCACACTGAATAGAGTCGGGCATCTGGAACAGATCTCCTGCCCACTCTGCCTCCATACATGAATGACTATCGCTCCTGTAGGAAAGCACAAGAGCAATAGTCGTTGGGACGACTGTAGGATGCTTATGCACCTCCGGTGTAAGGAAACCCTTACTTGAACATTCAACCAGCAGTTTTTAGTAGTCTATGCCCAAGTCATAGAAGATGGTGTCCTTCAACGTAGGGCCAGCGAGATAAAGGTCTTGGCCTGTATTTATTCAAAGACCATAGAAATGTGAGCTGAGTTACTAATTAATTACTGGTAATATCATTAATATTAAGTGGCAGCAAGTCAGTTTTCGACTCCTGTTGACCACACAACCAAAGTCCTTTTTGGGTCTCCGGACTTGTCATTGTCCTCTTCCACTTTTCCATTTGAGCCTTCAGGCCATAACCAGGAGTGATACTTTGCTCATATGAATTCCTACACTATATTTGGCGGGCTACCTACTGTAACCTAAGGCCTCATATTAGTTTAGCTACAAGCATTACCAAATATATACTTCATGTGGGTACAAAGGAATGAAAAAGTTGTCTCTGGATGTACAAAATTAATTTCCAGGCCTTCTTCTCTATGTTGGCTAAATACGTCAAGGCCGGTTGGTCGAATAGACGTAATATTGGATGTTTTTACCCTTTTCATTTATTGTTTGATGGGGGCCTCAAGTTTAGAAGGCGACACTTCCTTCAGTAGGGGTTGATATTTGAGACCAAGAAGAAAAGCAACCAGGTTCTCACAACTTATTGTAGAATGCGGTTCTGCTATATGACAACCCTCAGCAGACAGCTGCTTCTCATTTTGAAATGACCGGTTTCTCTAGTTTCTCTATCCCCGCAAGTGCAAAAGAAAATAATCTCAATTCTCCCTGAGTAGATGCTTTTCACAGGGATTTGTGGCACGTTGGGGAAGTCAGAGGAGATAATTGAATTCATTCCTCCATATTCTGGGGGCTAAACTGAGGGGAAAACAAATAAATATATCCCCCCTATCGTTATTGCTTAAATAACAAATAACAACCCGGAGTGGGGGTGGGGGGGGGGATTCGTAAAAGGAAATTGTGAGGTGCCGCCATTTCAGACGGGATGCTAAGGAACATAAACAGCCTAAAAACATGAGGATAATGAGTTAACCCCTCACTGCCTGGACGTGGCTGTGATGCAGTGAGATGTCAAAGTCGCGGCAACAGAGGATTAAGATGGCTTTAGAACGGTACAGCAAGATAGGCTGGATATACCTTATTAAAGTATGATGTGTCTGAGGCTGACACAGAGATACGGCCAGATAATCTTCCCTCTCCTGCAGAATCCACTTTAGCGAAGAAGCCCTTCCTATTGATCCATGAATCACTGCCATGCTTTAACGTACAGAAATGAACACGACTGAATTCTAGTAAACTCCGTTCAGAGACGGGTACATATTTTTTTTGCTTGGATTGAAATGGTTTTGTGTTCTGGACTTGCTGCCATGTTGGTAATTACCCAGCTTACCCATAAACATTTGTAACTAAAGGAACACTAAAGGCAAAGTATAATATAATGCGTCCAGTACAGTAATGCATGAGGAAGCTATTCAGAGACCATCAAAGTGAATCCCTGTGTCATGTACCCCCCCCAATCGGAACAATGGTACCTCTTACATGGCTCAATATGAGCTGGATGATGAGTTCCCATCCCAGGTACTCCCAGATTAACTACAATGTAGAACAAGTGTACCAGGACAGAGAAAAGCCAGAACACCTGGATTGGAACCGAGACCAACCAGCAAGGAGTGCTTCAGGAACAGTTTGTAAGTGAGGTCGGCCTCGATAAAACCAAATGTGTGCACATGTGCAGTGACTGTTAGGGAATATGCAGGTCTACTAATTACAGAATTGTGCTCTGTGGGACACTGGTAAATTCATTACTCAAATACTTAATGAAAGGACTGAGACTTTACCAAAAACAAGCCTGGGACTTTTGGGTAATTGCCTTGAGAAATTTCTGTTCTTAGGTGCCAAAATCCAGCACCTTAAACAGGTTGTACCAAAATTACAGGATAGGGGATAACTTGCTGATCAGTGGGGTCTCAAGAATAGAACTCCCATGTACCCCATACCCGGCATTGGTGGCTTACTGCACCCCTTGCAAGAGGAAACTGAATGAAGCAATGGTCATGCAAGCGCATTAGCACTCCCTTCACTTTCAATAGGACTGTGGAGATACCCAAACGGTACCTGCTCGGCTATTTCCATTAGTCCCATTGAAATGAATGGAATGCGCTGCGCACATGCTCGACTTGCACTCCATTAACAGTGACATCACCGTAGGGGGAGAAGCAACCCTAGAAGTGATAATCAGAGCGGGTCATGGAACCTCTATTCTCAAGATCAGCGGGGGTCTCAATGGTGGACAGAAGATAACTTGTAATGGTGGTACAACCCCTTTAATAAGGTGCCTTTTTTTTATTTTTGCTATGGAGCCCCCTCTTTTCTATCTACGCCCTGGGCCCAGGTCTGGATTCTTACACAAAAAAAAACAAAAAACAGTACAAACACATTAAAAAAAAAACTTAAAAAGTAGACCAGCAAGTAAGACAAGTGATGCTAATATGGAATAATTTGTACGCCCCGCTGAAGACTTGTGAAGGACTAGTTGCTATCCTATACACCGGCTCAACCGCTTATAAATGACACTCTCCTTTTTGACTCAATGAGGCGGTCAGGGAGATACAATGTTATGAATTCACTCTCCGTGTTAAACCGCTGTAATGATATCTCCTTCTTATTAACAGCTCCATTCATCTGTAGCATGTCTCTGTCAGGAGCGCCTTGACAAAGGGTTAATAATGTGTGTCATTTTTTTCTGTCCGTGCTATCTGCCTCTGCCAGGAAGGAGGAATCGGCCTGCTGAGTGCTATTTGGGAGGCCTCTCCATTAAACTGATTAGTGCTTATGGGAGGCAGCTTATCAGAGAATAAAGACAAAACTGCTTTCCTTGTAGCGATGGAGAGAGCAGGCGAGGTCCTGGCCTGACACTTACAATCAGACATGCTGCCACTTGGAAGGATTCAATGGAAATGTACCCTTATGAGCATTTGACGGTGCACATCTGGCGGCACGGGCCAGAGCAGTCACCGACCTGCACAATTATACATATTCTCGCTGTTCGGCAAGAGAGGCTTGAGGGCCCTTGTCAGAAATTAATCAAGGCAAATGTTAAGGAATTCTTTCCACTTACAATACTGGCAGAAGATAAGTGGTAACATATCACAGTGCTCACAGCTAATAGCTAATAAAGGCTACCGACGCATACGCACATATATATAATAGATGAACTCGGATTTAATAAAGGCATACAGATAGAACGTCGGTATTCTGCATCGTTTTAGTTCTCTTTTATGGTAAATTTCCTCTAATCGGGCGTCAAGATGGGTGCCGGATTATAAGCTTAATTAGTAATATGAAAGTAAATTAATTTTAGCATGAAATATATTAATATACAATAATGTGGTTTTTTTTACATTAATCATTTCTGCTGTGCCTTTTTTTCTTTTTAGGGTGCGTATGGAGAGAGTGTTAAAAAGTAATCCAGCGAATAACTTTATATTTCAAATAATGGTTTTTGGAGTGCTATACCCGCCGGTAAGCACACCCGTTACTGAGCCTCCTATTAGCTTCAGCGGTCATGTTGGTAAACAACCAAGTAAGTGCTGCAGAGAAAGTGAATAGAAAGAGCGACTGCAATGGAACAGCGAGAAGTGAGGATTATTCTTTCTTTTTTTACAGTTATTTATTTTATATCGTTTTGGGTCCCCCGAAATGATAAAAAATAAATATACTGATCGTGGTTCTGGACCGCCATTTTAGCGGTCCGGCGCTGCAGTGTCTGTAGGGTGACGCCACCCAGCTAGAAGACTCAGTGATGTCCCATAAACCTGTCATGTAGAAGCGCCTGGCAGGTTTATGTCATCAGTGACATCCCTGTCAAGCCTTCTATTGGCTGCAGAGGTCATGTGGGTAAACAATCCATGCTATGGCTTGTAAACTGAAGCCCGGAGGACTGGGAGCGTGCAGCAGGGGAGCATTGTGGCAATGGGCGGTGAGTATTGTGTTTATTTTTTTTGTATTTTTTCTGCATCCCCCCACTGCCACCAATGAATTTATATACTGGAAAGCTCCTTTAAGTGAATGTGGCTAAACTGCAATACCAGCCACCACCAATGGACAAAAGAGGCATTGTTCCCGGGGGAAAAAAGGAGTGCCTTTTTTTAAACAGGGCGAATCAGCTCTGAATTATGCTGTTATCGGCCATTGCAGACCAGGATGCGTCTAACTGTAGTAGTCTTCAATTAGATTAGAGACAGAACAATCCCCACCCCATCGCTTTATCTCCAGATCTGAGATCCACCAGACATATTAAACTGTACTTTTTAGATTGTACTTTTATAAGCTGCTGAATTTACGTTTTGTAGCCCTGAACACAGTTGGGGGCTAGAAATGGAGGCGGTACTTCCTAAAAAGATGTGGATGGTTATATTACCTCTGTCCGTATCAGGTGGATTATGGCGAAGGAAATGGGATTTCTGCAAGAACTAGAATAACATGATTTCCAGAAAGCCAACTTCTAGCGGCAGCAGCAGCAGCTATCCATTACCAGCATCTTCCAACCCTAAAAGCATTCTTATTTTTTAATGAGAAGCAGCTTTTCTTCCCATAACTTTCATAATGTGCATCTGTAAATCAAGTATGTTAAATGGGGACGTTTTAACTCATTGCTGTGTGTGAAGAAAAAAACATGGAGCGATAATAACAAATGATAAAAGATTCCAACCGGACAAAGTTAAAAAGTTCTAAACACGATGCTTTGACCGATTTCAAAGGGGTGTAATATGGCCACATCTATGGCCATGTAGTGGTGGTACTGAATCAAAGAAGAAGCTATTGGTGGGTCTGATTACTTTCCCCTGGTTGCTCAATCAGTTGAAGGTCTCAGATACGTGACACTATGAAACGCGTTGACATAACTCTCCTTGTCGCATGGGCCTTGGCACTTTCAGTCTACTTCTGGCAGATCCATTGGCCAAAAATATTCGCGAACCCCTCACAATACAATGAAAAAAGTTTACAGTGAACATACCGTAGAACAACTGGTCAACCAAAGGGGTCACAGGAGGATGTCAAGAATCGTTTGGAGTAATAATGAAGTAAACTGCAGCTAAATATAACACTGGTGCTTCAACTAATGTGTCCAAACACACAACTTGTCGTTTCTTAGGGCTATAACAGTAGACAACCAGTTCAGCGCCATTGCTGTCTAGGAGAAACAGAAACTCAAGACTCCAGTGGGCAAAAGAATGCAAAACTGGGTGACCGTGGAAAAATATTGTCTGGTCAGATGATTTCAAATTTCTGTTGCACCATGCTGATGGGAGTGGTAGAATCTGCCATAAGCAGCATGAATCGATGAACCCTTCCTGTTAGCTGTCAACAGTTGCAAGTGGTGGAGGTGAACTAATGGTGTGGAGAATAATTTTGTGGCATACTCTGGCTCTTCTGATACCTGTGCATGGACACCAAAATATATTGTTGCTATTCTGAAGGCCGAGGGAGGTCCAACACACTATTAGATGGGGATCTCTAATACAATGACCAATCGGTGTATGCCTTGGATGTTGGGTGCAAGGTGGGGGAGTAACAAGCCACCTTGCCTTATACAGGATATTAAGATACAGGGCTTAGAAATTGAACTTTTGCCTCAAGTGAAGGAAAGCTTGGCTGCAAGTTTGGCTAAGTGGCTTCCAAGCCTATCTCCTGCTGCATATTTCAAGAGGAATAAAGGGAATCAGACTAGTAATAATAGAATAATCCACATTTCCCCAACTGATAGATGTTGGGGGAATGTAAATTACTAAAATCATTAGATTACAGACAGATATTGCTGGTATAAAAAAGAATCCAATGTTTATGGCCAACTTGAAAACGTAGGCTTGGCATAAGCCACCAATGTCCTTTTAAAGAGGGTCCAACTGCTGTGACACCCACGGATCCCTGGAACCAAGCAACATAGAACTAGAAAAGAGCTGAGCCACTTCATCTAGTTGGCCTTGGCCACATGATTAGCCCATTATTGTCAATAACTATCCATAGGACTGTCCTGAAAGTGCAAAGTGAGGCGGGTAGAGATGATGCAGTCCTGCGCTCTCTTATTACTCACTTTGCCCTGATGTAAGGGACCGCAAAAAGGGGTTTATGGCTTCCATGGGTTACACCAGTCAGGAAGGAGGAAGTGGAGAAAAGTGCACCTTCAACCTTTCCTGGTCTTTCTCCGAATGGCCTTTACCTCTTTTCCTGGAGGGCACTGTCCGTAGGACTGTAACTGCTATACCGCAACACAAAACTGGGACACATTCCTCCTTGCCTACAGCTTCTCAACACACACACACTTCCGGTTTCTTCCCGCTCAACTCCCTATTTCTCCATGATGGCCTCATCTTAAAGGGGTTGTCCCGCGCCGAAACGGGTTTTTTTTTTTTTCAACCCCCCCCCCCGTTCGGCGCGAGACAACCCCGATGCAGGGAAGTAAAGAAAGTTTACCGGAGCGCTTACCTTAATCCCCGCGCTCCGGTGACTTCAATACTTACCGCTGAAGATGGCCGCCGGGATCCTCTGTCTTCGTGGACCGCAGCTCTTCTGTGCGGTCCACTGCCGATTCCAGCCTCCTGATTGGCTGGAATCGGCACGTGACGGGGCGGAGCTACACGGAGCCGCTCTCTGGCACGAGCGGCTCCATAGAAGACTGCTGAAGACCCGGACTGCGCAAGCGCGGCTAATTTGGCCATCGGAGGCCAAAAATTAGTCGGCACCATGGAGACGAGGACGCTAGCAACGGAGCAGGTAAGTATAAAACTTTTTATAACTTCTGTATGGCTCATAATTAATGCACAATGTATATTACAAAGTGCATTATTATGGCCATACAGAAGTGTATAGACCCACTTGCTGCCTCGGGACAACCCCTTTAACCCTTTCCAATCCAATTTGTTTCCTGGTTTTCCTAGAGGGCTTACTCTTTTTCTGCCGTTCTACAACAGCGCTATCTGCTGGCTAAAGCCAGTACTGCATGAGGTGACACGTTGGATAGGCTCCGACAGCAGAGCGGCTGGCAATAGACAGTAAGAGAACCCGACGGACGTCTTCCAACATCGGAGCTGTACAGCCTTAAATCATAATGTCTTTAGACGTCAGACAGTGGATTGGAAAGGGTTAAAGAGCCAATGGCGTAACGAGCAACATGACATTTAACATTAAGCAATAGCAGCTTGCACCCCTTCTAGCAATACGCCACCAACATCTATCCCGAGAAAACTCCGAATCATGGCGCACAGTTAAAGCCCAAATTTGCTACTTGCGCACATTACGCGGCCCTGGCATATTTCATGCGATAGACCTCTCGTATCTTTTGTTCCGATGCCAAGAGAATTACAATATAATTTCTGAACCTAAATATTGCAGTCGTCTCATTTTCTCGTTTTGATAAAACAAAAATAACAAGCCGTAGACTTTTTTATTCCGGGAGACGATTGTCTTCCCCTGTGCACGGCGTTCACGATCATTTACATAAAACTTCTGCACAGCAAGTCAAAGAAAATCACATAAAAAGCACTTCTAGTAACAAGGAGCATGGGAGTGGCGCAGATCTTGTGTTTGTCTGTTTACAACTCAGCAATTTAGACTCAAACAACAGACTTGAGTGCAAATAAGCAGCCAAAAAAAAAAAAAGTTTGGGTAAATTCAATCTGAAATGTTTTTGCAATTGTGAAAATTAGCGTAATCATCTCTTAATGTGCGGCATTCTTTTTTCCTCTCCCTTAGTTACGTGCTAATGTGGATCATGAAGGTTTCGCTGGCATCATGATGGGCTGCGTGTAATGTATCAGATCTTCTGTAAATAAGAAGCACTTAAGACATAAGCAAATGATCTTATTGCCGCCTCCCGTGTTGTTCGAATGCATCTGGCGAAGCTGAGAGCATTATTTATCAGAATACATAAAGTCAGGGGAAGGAGGGAAGAAAAAAAAAAGAAAACCGTCATATCGCTTCTAGTGTGCATAAACCGTAGCTGCAACAGTGCCATCTATATACTTAAACAAGTAGAGTTATGTGAGGGCACGCTACAAGAAAAGTCCTCTATAGAAACTTCAAGGGCTTGTTTATGTTGGAAAGCTTCCAGAATGCATCTGTGGCAAGTTTAGTAGGATCGACTTGCAGAAAGGCAATGAATGGGGAGCAGGCACTGGGGAATGAGGTGTAAAGAGGGAAAATAGAAACCTGCATTATGAATGGAATGGCGTGGGTTACTATGTAAGGATGTGGTGACGAGTATAGAAAATGGGACAAAAGGTGGGGTGGATGGAGAAAAGAGAGGTGTAGCTATAGGGGGTGCCAAGATGGCCATCACACCTGTACCTGATGGAGCCCAAAGGCTCCATTGACACATAAGAAGACAGCAACATTATGAATGACACTTAATTGGAGCTTCACATGTACTGGATAATGGTGCCCTTAAAGGGTTATCCAGTCTTTAAAGCCTTCAGTTTTGGGACCAAATTCTATCTCAGTACTAGAGAAGTCATGTGGTGTATATTACCTGCAGTTGTTCTTCCATTTTCTGCCATCTAAGATGATGACCAACGCAATCTTCTAAATTCCCATAGAATATTTGTCGTAAAAGACTACCAATGCACTATACTTGCTTTCTGATTGGGCAGTGCTGCTCACATGATCAGCAATGACCAATCACAGCGTGGATAGAAAATTGCAGCAGCCACCGGGGATCAGATAGGCAGAAAAGAAGAACAAGTGCAAGTAAAATACCCCCAACCAAAGTCCCTGGACGGGATTTTGTCCTGAAACCAGAGGGTTGCTTTAAAAAAAAAACTGATAACCTATCCCCAGGTCCTCAGGATAGGTCATTATACACAGTATGTGTATAGGTGGGGGTGTAAACACTGAAGTGGCCGCAGCATAAGTGCCGCAGCCCCTTCAACCAGCTGATCTTCGAGAATCCTGAGCGGTGGACCCCTGCCAATCAGATATTGATTGCCTATCCTGGCTATCCATTTTGAAGGGTTTGATAACCCCTTAAAGGTTGCGATACGCAAAAGACATTAGTAAGTTAATGGCTAAACAACTGAACGAGCGATCATCTGATGAGCAATGGTTTCACTAATGCAACTAGACACATTTTAGTCCATGTTGGCCATTATGGCCATTCAAAATTCGGCATACCAGTTCAACAACACTGAGCAATGGACGAATGGTCTTTCTGAGAATATTCTTTAAGGAAAGATCATTTGTAGATGCAAGATCTTTCTTAAGAGCACTCTACAACAGATTGTTTATCCTTTGCTCTGTGCTATTGAACTTGTATGACCGGTTTGAGCAACCGTAATGGCCAATATGGACTACAATATATATGGCTGTGTTGCCCAAACAGTGGTTCACCAGATAGTTGTTCATTCGCTGGTTGTTCAACCATCAACTCCCTTCCATTTAATGTGTATGGCAACCTTTAGGCAGAAGAAACTGCTATTACCGTACTAGTAGATATAAGAAAATATTCCGACAGTGTTAAGGAGTTGAACAGCCATTGGGGGATGTGAATTTTTGGAAAAAAAGTTTATGACATCCATATGACTTAGTTCCCAAGATTCTTCAATACTTGCTTCTCCGCTGCGCCGAAACTCAATCGGACCTCTATCTCCCAAACTGTAACAGTCAGCAATACACACTTAATAAAAATGGAGCGCTGAGTTTGAAAACCCAAGTGAGCCCTTGTCATGAAGATGGAAGATCAATAAGAAACACGCACAGAGGAAGGATTAGGGACAAAATGCATCAGAGAAGCTTAACTTCAAATGCGTCCTCAATCTTTGTTTCCTCTTCATCTTTAGAAGAGAAGATCTCTCCGCTGGATGTGGATCTCCAAGCAATTCTCTCCTGTGAAGTTCCAGGAAAACAAATTGTTTTCAAGGTCCCACTTAGCAGCATAATTTAGAATGGTAATTCTGTTAATACGCTTGAAACAAAAAGAGGCGAAAGAAAGAAAAACAGGACAACTTTTTTTTTAAAGAGTTTCCAAGTATGTTAACTTTTTCTTGGCTTACACCTGTTTGTGGTCACGTTTAAGGCGGTTGTCTCATGAAGATGATCTAAAGAACAGGTCCTGCTTCAGCCATAAGCTTCTCTTGCCCCTGTCGTATAATTAATGATGGACAATCCATGTAATACACAGATAGGCTAAGTTCACCAAAGTCAGATTCCTAAGCGGGGTAACCCTGATGCCGATATGCCCTACAAGAGGTTGCCAGATTGGCTCTCCATTTTGGCTACTGTAGAGGGTTCCTACGATTTCCATATGCCCTAATAGGACAATTAGGCATTGTCTGATTGGCTCTGCAGGTTGGCTGACAGATGGAGGTCCTGAATGGGCAACCCTTTTTATGATAGCCATATGCCCTATTTGCGTTTTGAACATTTCTTCATATTGGTATGTCACAGGACCTCAAAAACGTGGTCAACAATTTAACAGCATATTCATATCTCAGATTTTCATGGCATATCCACATAATATGTTAATAAAGTTTGATAGATATGGGTCCCACTCAGAGGCGTAACTTGAAGCTCCCGGGCCCCAATGCAAAACCTGTAACAGGGCCCAAACTATAATGCTTTATTCATAGTACTGGGCTCCCTATATGAAGAAGAGAGGCCTTATGGGCCCCCTAAGGCTCCTGGGCCCGGGTGCAGTAAAAGTTATTTTTATGTACTTTTTTATAATACAAATTAGGTAAATTACAGGAATTCCACCCAGAATGGTCCTACAATCTCCCTACAGAGTCACATGGCGTGATAACCCCAATCAGTGCATTACCCACTTGATGAGTATGTGCCCCTCTTTGTACATTCAGCTGTATAGTGATACTTTTAGCATGTGTTCTAAACTCGTGGCATAAAAAGGCAGAAGTGCGTGTCTATGACAGTGTTAACCATACCAGCCAATTCCTATAAACTATATCTTTATATCGGGTGTCGTCTTTTTGTGCAGCCTTGTGCCTTTATATGGTCACGATTTCTGATCTGCACTGACTTTTCTGTAGGAAAGCTGTCATGGTACAGATGAATTTCTGTTATGTCGCTGCCATCACATCCTGTTTTTATTATATTATGGATCCTTATTACAGGACCATCTGTCTATATAATCTATATGAGCCTTGGCGTGTTTTAACCCTTCGAGGACCAAGGGGCATATTTGTCCCATAGTTTTAAAACTGTCCCCAATTTGGCGTACAAGCCGTATGGTCCTGAAAGGTTTAAAGACATGCTATTTACCGTGTTTCCCCGAAAATAGGACAGTGTCTTATATTAATTTTTGTTCAAAAAGGTTTACCTTTTTTACATGTATAGCTGCCTGGACTCTATTTAAATTGACTTTTTAAATTTAACTGTTAGCAGGGCTTAATTTTGGAGTAGAGCTTATATTTCAAGCATCCTCAAAAAGCCTGAAAAATCATTTTGCATCCTCAAAAGTTCAGGAAAATCATGCTATGTCTTATTTTCAGGGTATGTCTTATTTTCAGGGAAACAGGGTACTTTCAAAGTCATTACAGCCAGAAGTGTATGTACCATAGAGGTAGCCCATGTGGCCCCTGAAAAGAGGAAGCCCAAACCAAATTGACTGCCTTTCTTAGTCTAACGGTCCCTATAACATTAGGCCAGATTCACATGGGTGTATTGACGCACTCCAAATTTGAGCATGCAATATGCAGTAAATAGAACCAATTTGTTTCAATGGGTTGGTTCACATGCGTTTATTTTTTGGCGCATTTCGGTCACGAAAAAAAAACAAACGCACCAAAAATCTCCATAGAAGTCAATGGGGATGCGTGAATGTGCATGCAGTGCACTAGGAAATGCGTAAAACAATGTGTAATTGCGCAGGAAAAAGAACACATCTTGAACTCATTAGACTATTAGACTAATTAGACATGTCAATGGCTGGGAGTATTGGTGCATATTTTGTTTATGTATTTATGTTACGAGCTTGGTTTCGGTGCTGTATTTATGTTTTGAGCTTGGTTCTGGTGCTGTATGTATGTTATCAGCTTTGTTCTAGTACAGTATGTATTCACCGAGCTCTTCTGATGTAGCTATTCTGCTATCTTGCTGCTTTCTGCATAAGCGGATTACAGGCAGACTACCTATCAGTGCAATATACATCTTTCTTTCTTATGATGGGAGGGGTACCAAATAACATTGCGCACAGGGTGTCATCTAACCTAAGGCCAGCACCGCTCCTATAGCAGTGGTACCAACTAGTACCAGAAAGTGGGTTTGATCTTAATCTTTGCTATGCTTCCCTTCACCTGTATTGCAGCAGTACTTATTATTTAGACTGCCATATAGTAAAACTCAGCAGTGCAAACCCAACCGGCTTGGTAGAAATGTCCGACCAAGAATGGGGTCAAGATTCGAAAAGTTGACAAAGCAATAGTGATGTGGAGAAGAAGGAAGGCTAAGACATTGGTGAAGAGCTAAAGGTCCCTTCTCCTCAAACACCTTTGCAGCCACTGATGCCACATGGCACAAGACTGGTCTGCTTCCTAGAAACGAAATGGGTTGATTAATGGTAGATACCTCACTGAGGGCACAAAGGGTCATACGGGCCACTGAATGATAATCTAGGGTCTACTGAGATCCATTAAAACTCAATGGTATTTGTCCCACATGGATCACAATTACGACGGGACTATGCTCAAATGGCTCAATGATAGGGTATCATCCCAAGCTGCTAGAATGTAAAGTCCGGAATGTCTGATCTCGAATATATACACCAAAGGCAATTTTGAAATTGTTCTTTCCTGCGCTCATCACGTCAGAGCATTATATCCCCAGTACAGTAGCTAAATGGTTAAAGAAAACAATAAAAGACACAGGGGAATGGGAGAATGGGTAGGATTTACTGGCATTTACTTTTAATCTATGGTGCTTTTGCTCTGTAGCTTATCAGCCCTATGTCAGCTTCCCTTTCCTCTTTTATACTCAACGCATCGCCCCCCATGCTGCTGCTGGGGGACGGGACCCGAGTGTCTGTCAGCTTTTTGTCAGGGGAAAAAAAGAGAGAAGAAAAAGGATCGGAACAAGAGGCAAAGCAAAGCTAAGAAGAATCTATTAGATGTCACTGGGCTTTTGTATCCATGTCAATGATTCAGGATTAGAGTGTTTGAAATAATCTTATTGAGGGGAATCAAAGGAACCGGAGAGACGCGGCAGCCTCCGAAGCATATGGCAACAGCCTGGACAATATCTTATTAGGCATGTGTGCCCTCTCACCATTACCTTCTTGAGATATTATAAAAACAGCCATTCACCAACTTCTAGGTGCTACTGACACAGAAAAAAAAAAGTTCTCAAAAAGAACTAAGAAGAAATTCTTTCTCCAAATTGCCGCATAATGGAAGGCAGGGAAAAGTCGTTGACTTGCACCGCTGAGGTGAACAACGTGATAACAATATAGAAAAACTTGGATATGCCATGAGATGTAGTCGTGGCTCCATTAGTGAGACTTCTAGAACTGATGCTACCTGTTAAGCAAAAATCTCATTTGTCTAGGTGCTTTATGTCGAGCCTGACGGGGTCACAAGGCAGAAACTGGGATTGACAGCTCAGCTACCCAAAAAAAATCTGAAAAACTGTAGGGAATGGGGGTGGGGGGGGGGGGTGTAGTTGTGACTTTATTATTTCCTAGGCTCATATTATAATGTTTGAATTAGTCTAATAAATGCCTGATAGTAATTGGATGGTAATGAGTCACAGTTGGAGCAACTGCTGATAAAAAACATTAAAACTGTAATTTCGCCATATCCACACATACGGTTTTTGATGCAATTTTTTGAGGCAAACAGAGGAGATAAGATACAAATACAAAAATAGATGCCTTGAGTTGAAATACAAAACCGCATTAAAACCTTCTTGCCTGAATTCAGCCTAAAGTGCAAAAAACATACCAAAAACATCCTAAACAACTGCTCCAAAAACTGGTCACACAAGCAGAAAATGGGCTCAAACACTGGATTACTTTTTGGCTCAGTCATCAAACCGATTTGCAGTTTAAAATCCTTTTATTGTGTCTGTCAATTACAACGAATTTCCGACCTGGGCCGGTCTTCCCTCAGTTAAAAACACTGAGAAAAGACCCGTTCCAGATCTGAAACCACAAATTTATTTGATTGCCATTGATGACAATGCCGAAAAAAGAACCAGTTGTCACTTTATTACCATTGCTTACAAGAACTGGCACAAGCAAATTGCCCTGTCCTACGCTGTTTCCATAATACGTCAATGGGAGTCATACAAACAGCCTATAACATCGAGCTCCGCCATCTCCATAACTTGAGATCTGTGGATTTAGAGTAGCTCGCTGTGCTACATAGTTTGGATGACTCTCATTGACTTCCATTTGGGGTTACAAAACCAGCGTAGCTCAGTTGAGCTTGGCTATTTCCGTCATCCTGACCACCTTGTAATCAGCAGTGTTCCCATCAGGGCCATGTTTGGCCAAGACGCAAATAAGGAAGATGGAGCAATACCTCTGCAGTGCCACCTATTGGATGGCAGCATTCCTTCAAATCAATGTCAGACCAAGTCTTTAAAACAATGGTTGGGAATAGGAAACCAAGCCAGAATCCATACACAGACAGCTGTTTCGGGGTTTTTGCCCCTCATCACTGTGCAGGAGGTTTCTGGCTGGCCAAGATGGAGACACTCTTTTAAGGACTACAGCTAGTCGATGCATTTTCAGCACCGAGAAAATGCTCAAAAACAGCAAAATCACCATCGGTAAACCCAGCCTAACTCCAAAAAGTTGCATTAAAAAAACAAGCAGCAAATCCACCCTACATTACATATACACATGATTCCAATCTTGGTTTCCACTTAACCCTATAAAGACTGACACATTCCAGTAGGCTTCAACTCATGGGCTTCAACTCTTGGAAACATTTCCATCTCTAATTGCTTTGACTTTTTGGCAGCCATTTTTAACTCATCCATGGGAAAAACAGGGCTGTTATGATTTCAATTAAGTCAGGAATTACGATGAGATGGTCAACATGGTCAAAACAAATTGTCTGCTCCCAATCATGAGAAAGGGAACACAAAATAAACCCTGTCTGGGGCTATCTCCCGCACAATGTAAACCTCAAGGGTAGAGCGACATCCTTCACGTAAGTGACTGCGAGAAGTCTTGGAAGTTGAATTGAAACTGATCTCCGTTTTGCAGTGCCATCTTTTTCTGATTCTTGCACGGCAAACCTAATTAGCAAACTCACTCATTAGTCTTCTAGAAAAATTAGCACAGCTTATGCTAATTACTCCAGTAAAATTTAATAAACTCTTTGAAATAGGGATAGACTAATGAGGTTTTATTTATTGAACTAAAATAACGCTAAGGAAAAAGGTTAGGACACAGGGATACCCATTGTGGTAATAAAACCACAATTTATTCCATTCCGGCACAGGAATTTTATAGCTGCGCTTTTAAATTCAAATATGAGTTACAATTCGGATGTTAAATCAATCCCGAACTTAATTTAAAAGAAGAAACTCTCCTCCCCCCCTCTTCCAGCCATGATTTGCTGCTCGGAATAACTTCTCGCTTTTAATGGGGGTAGTGAATTTGTGTCACGGAAATAGCTCCTTTCAAATGACATCATTGGATCATTAGACGGTATTTCGTTTCTGAGAAATCAAGAGTCTTTGGACATATTCACGGCACCTTACGAGCTACAGAAAACACCAACGGGGGTTCACAGTTCAAAAACCGTGCTCTTGGCCAAGGCTGCTTAAGACGTTACATACACTTAAAAGGTGCCTGGAAAAAATCACACCTCTAATATACTTGGCAACGGCACAAGGACATCCCAAAAAGTGGAACGCGCGACTGTGAGGTGTTGGTACAGATATAGAATTAAGATTCGTAAGTGTGCGGGGTTATTATGACTTAGTGTTCGACGTATGGCACATGAACCTGAGGCGTATTTTTACTCCACGTTTGGAGTCTAATGTAATGGATCTGATGCAGGGGTGTAACTAAAGGTTCAGGGGCCCTGATGCAAAAGGTGAACTGGGGACCACTCTATCTGTATCTGTACCCGTACCCATACCTAAACCATGCTGCACAGAGGCATAACTTGAAGCTTCTGGGCCCCAATGCTAAACCTGTAACAGGGCCCCCAACTATAATGCTTTATTCATAGTACTGGGCTCCCTATATGGAGAATAGGGGCCTTATGGGCCCCCTAAGGCTCCTTGGCCCGGGTGCAACCGCATCCCCTGCATCCTCTATAGTTACGCCCCTGATCTGATGTAAATCTATGCATGGATTCACATTGCTGTATTTTTTTCACGGTTGGGTTTTAAGATGCAGTACCATTATTTTTATACGTTTTTGCTTCCGCTTTTGCATGAATTGGTATTTTTTTTATTCGGCAAACACGGATCCGTATATGGCTTGTAGAAAAGGAAATAAGTGACAGCAAATACAGATCAAATACTGATGCGATACAGTTGCAATGTTATCTGTAATACGTCCGTAATACCTGAAATTGGCTTAAGGTGTCATTCTTGAAAGTGAATGAAAAATATGGCTACTTTCTTCCAAAAACAGTGCCAAAGCTGTTAACTGGTTGTAGATGGTAGTGCAGCTTGGTCTTATTCACTTTAAAGGGGGTTGTCCACGACTTAAAATTGCATCACAACCACTCTGTAATTCCTGGTTGACATGCTGACATGTGACTCCTGCAGCCAATCACTGGCTATGAAAAGTCACTGCTGTGGCCCATGATTGGTTGCCGCAGTCACATGTTCTAGTCAGCAGCAGCCAGGAAGGACAGAGTGGTTGTGAAGCAGTTTTAAGTCGTGGGGAAAAAAAGCCTTCAATGGAGCTGAACTGTAATACCAGACACAACCCAAGAATAGATATGGCGCTGTTTCTTGAAGAACCCAAGCATGATTTTTTAATCCTGGACAACCCCTTTAACTCTGCTTAAAAAAGCACTGAACCTTAAAGGGGTTATCCGGGGCTAAAAAAAATTTCCAAAACGTACTCGGCTTTAAAAGGCACCAAACTCATCTCATCTGCTCCCCTTACTACTGTCCTTCTGGTCCTCTGCTGGTCTTCACTTCCAGCTGCAGCGAGCCACCAACACCAGGGACATGTGACTTATGCAGCCAATCACCAGCTAAGTACAGCCAGGGGTTAGCTGTAGTAGTCAAATGTTTTGTTGTCATGATGTCATCACTCTGCAGCCAGAAGTGAAGATTGGCATTGGACTGAGCGCTGGCAGAATATGAGTAGCAGGGGATTGGGTAAGGTGAGTATAGCTTCCTTTTTAGCTTTCCTGGATTACCCCTTTAATATCCCTCTTCCTCCATGTTGGACATTGCTATTCTAAGGAAGCTCAGACATAAGTAGTTATGTGGCGGGTCCTCACACTGCAGAGCTGTTTTACCTGTTATTATGTCTTCTTATGACATCAGCAGTAATAAGGTGGTCACCAATCTTTTTTTTAACTCATTGGCCAAGCAGAGAACAGATAAGAACCCAAATGGCAAGCAATTGACTCCAAAGCCATCTCCAGATGTGGTTTTCTTCTGTTGAACCTTTGGGGCTTTTTTGTATTAGGCGCCATGATTGTGTGAAAACCTGAACTCACCCAAGGATCCTCTGCTCCTGTGGTTGGCTAATCCAACCCTAAGTACAAAGTTGGGTAGTAGGACATCGGAGATGATCAGAGCAACCAGCAACTTGAGAACAATGAGTAGAGGAGTCATTCTGTTCCAGATTGGTGCGCCCCAGAAGTAGTATAGAGTTTTTGAGTTACATGCCAATTAAATAAATGGAGAAGCTGGAGTGTCTTACAAGCATGTAAAGTGTGGTGATGTTATAAGATTGGATGGACCAATCCTTAGTTAGATCAAGGATAAAGATTAATCCCCAGAACCTTCCCTTCTGTCAGAAGAAGAAGAAAGTCTACTAACAAGATATTGCCTCCATTGATACACCATGGATAAACCATTTACCATTAAAAATACTATTGATCTCTCACAAACTGAGATCATCTTTGAATCCAGTAATTCATGAGACGTTTTAAGTCGACCCCTTGTGTTATTTTAAGTGTAAAGGGGATTTACATAGTTGCTAAGAAAATTCACTTGTTACGAGGAAGCACAGTTCTCTATAGTAAGTGAAGTTTCCACCATTCTCTACTTTATTACAAGTTCTGAAACCAGACGTAAAAGAGGAGTTGTGGTTATTAGAGAACCTTGGGGCCTTCTCAACATAAGGGCAAAAATATGAGAAAAAGTTCTTTTCATTCACATGCATATTATGAAGTCACCTAACTGAGCGAGATCAAAAATCGGTAAATGACAGCAGCCTTGTTTACATGATGCCTGCCCATAGGCTTGTGCAGTATCTGTTCCTTGTTTTATACCACAATGAGAGTTACAGTTTCAAGAGTACACCCAGGGGCTTCTATACAACATCCTGTGCAACCCGTCCCAAGGTCATAGTAAACTAGTGCTGAGATGATCCCATGCATATAAATCGAATCTATCTATCTATCTATCTATCTATCTATCTCATATCTATCTATCTATCTATCTATCTATCTATCTATCTATCTATCTCATATCTATTTATCTATCTATCTCATATCTATCTATCTATCTATCTCATATCTATCTCATATCTATCTATCTCATATCTATCCTATATCTATCTATCTATCTATCCCATATCTATCTATCTATCTCCTATCTATCTATCCATCTATCTATCTATCTATCTCATATCTATCTATATCTATCTATCTCATATCTATCTATCTCATATCTATCTATCTATCTATCTACCTCATATCTATCTATCTATCTATCTATCTATCTATATCTCATATCTATCTCATATCTATCTATCTATCTATCTATCTATCTCATATCTAACTATCTATCTATCTATCTATCTATCTATCTATCTATATCTCATATCTATCTATCATCTATCTATCTCATATCTATCTATCATCTATCTATCTCATATCTATCTATCTCATATCTATTTATCTATCTATCTCCTATCTATCTATTTCTCTCTATCTAATATCTATCTATCTACCTCATATCTATCTATCTACCTCATATCTATCTATATATCTCATATATATCTTTTTATCTATCTATCTATCTCATATCTATCTATCTAATATCTATCTATCTCATATCTATCTATCTATCTATCTATCTATCTCCTATCTATCTATTTCTCTCTATCTAATATCTATCTATCTACCTCATATCTATCTATCTACCTCATATCTATCTATATATCTCATATATATCTTTTTATCTATCTATCTATCTCATATCTATCTAATATCTATCTATCTCATATCTATCTAATATCTATCTATCTATCTATCTATCTATCTCATATCTATCTATCTCCTATCTATCTATCTATCTATCTCATATCTATCTTTCATATCTATCTATCTATCAGTCTATTTCATATCTATCTATCTATCTATCTATCTATCTATCTATCTATCTATCTATCTATCTATCTATCGAATGTACCTGGCTTGCTATGTATAACTGATAAGTTATTCCAGCTACATGCCGTATGACTAATTCCCTTACACCGTAGGAGGGTATAAGAATATTATGTAAATTGCTCTATGTTGTCTTGCTTTAAATACACATTTTACATCATGGGAAATTCATGTTTTCTAGAAAGGATGCCCCAGTTTTGAATACACTACCCTCCTCCCTTGGGAACAACAGAAGTGATTCCGGTAATGCATTTATTAACTAAACAGAACCAAATATGTTCAATATGTATGACATACAGAATTTAAAGAGTAACTGTACTTTTAAAAAACTTTTGACATGTCAAAAGTTTTAATCAGTGGGGATTCCAGGAGCTTGAGACACCGACTGATTGCTGAAATGAAGGGGTTGCAGCGCTCAACCGAGTCTGTTACCCCTTTGACTGTCTTTTCTGCCTGTCAGCTCCTCTGAGCAGCTGAAAATGGAGATGTAGACTTTTATAGACATCTGTGCGTCTCTATTCAGCTGCCAAGTGGAGCCGACTGGCAGCAAAGACAGCCAAGGGGGTTCAATACTCTGGTGAGCACTGATCCCCTTCATTCCAATGATCAGTACCTGGACCCCCACGGGTCAACACTTTTGACTTGTCACTCCAAAATGTCAAAAGTTTTTTAAAAGTGCAGTTACTCTTTTTAAGCTCGTTCAGCCTCACAGTTCACGGTTCTATTTGTCGGCTTCATCCTAGGAGTTGAACAATGCAGAAGTGCAGAAGTGCTAGATTCAGTGCATGCCAGATCCAAACAGTGCCAAATCGAAAGCATTTACTTTAATGGTTTCTGTTTCGCGCCATTATGCGCTCAGGCATTTGCATGGATGAAATAGTGCTGCCTGAAACAGAGGCTCTAAACGGAAGCATCAACGCTGGGGACCACTCTATCTGTATCTGTACCCGTACCCATACCTAAACCATGCTGCACAGAGGCATAACTTGAAGCTTCTGGGCCCCAATGCAAAACCTGTAACAGGGCCCCTAACTATAATGCTTTATTCCTACTACTAGGCTTACTATATGGAGGAGAGACCTTATGGGCCCCCTAAGGGTCCTGGGCCTGGGAGCAACTGCATCCCCTGTAGTTACGCCCCTGCTATTTGAAATAATACAGTTTATGTTGTATCAATGAGCAGGTACAATGCGTCAAATTAGGGCACCAAACACCCAAAGGAAATCAAATGCACATCGATTCCAAGGGAGCTCATATTTCCAAATAAGAGTTTCTCACAATTGTACGGTAGGACTATAGATAGCATCCCAAATAGCTGCCAATGTGGCTAAGATTTTGCAAATGGCGACAAGATTTTTTGTGTTTGTCACCATTTGTGCTGCACTAATGATAGAAATATTTTCTCTTCATCTATCAGATGTGTCACGTGTTAGGCATGTCTGCTAGATTAACTGTCCCCTAACCCAACACCACCTTTAAGGAGCTAGAGGAATGATCCCCATCTGAACCGCCTTTGCTACTGCTATGTTCCCCTCAGTTGCCTAAGTACATATAACTTATCTGAGCCACCTAGCTTGTTTTAATTATGATGGAAACAACAGAACTGGTTTTCCATGAACTTTTTCAAAAACTCTCACTTCCTGTGTGATCGCGGCAATTTAATACATAGACCATTTTTTTTGTAGGCAGCTAAAAAGATTTTCCATTCTGACCGAATTAATAAAGTGATACACAGAAGCAAATATGGGGGATTGTTCAGCCTGTGCCAGGGGCGTAACTAAAGGCTCAGGGGCCCTGATGCAATAGGTGAGCTGGGGCCCCCCCTCTATCTGTATCTGTACCCGTACCCATACCTAAACCATGCTGCACACAGACATAACTTGAAGCTTCTGGGCCCCAATGCAAAACCTGTAACAGGGCCCCCAACTATAATGTTTTATTCAAAGTACTGGGCTCCCTATATGGAGAACAGAGGGCTTATGGGCCCCCTAAGGCTCCTGGGCCCGGGTGCAACCGCATCCCCTGCACCCCCTATAGTTACGCCTCTGGCCTGTGCTAAGATTTGCATGTTTAAAGTGAGCTGGCAAAATGACCGTGAAGTTAGGAGTCTGGCAAACAGAGTTGGGTGCTGTTTTTTTGGGGAGGGGGTTGGGTGGGGGAGTATTAGGGCTGCATGAGACCAATGTCACTAACTGTATATTAGCCATGTATGTTAATACATAGTGTTATCTAATGTAATAAGACTCCATATGATAATACATTGGTGATATAATAACACCATATAGTGCGTATATATAGAAATATCCGTTATAAACCATTCCTAACATTACGATGGAAATAAATCACTGACTAATGCTGCTGTTATCACATTTACTTCAGTTCATAAGTAACCATTATCAAGTGGTCTTGAAAAGAAAATAATTTTTACAGCCCCGCCGCCTTGTGCAGAAGTGACTCATTGATTACACAAACTTGGCAGCCAACCAGCAGAGCATATAGTCTTTAAAGTGCAATTACAATTTTATACACTGGTGCAACCAGCATTTAAGTATAAATACGGTATTTAAAGGGTTACCTGAGATTAGGAGAAAGTTCTGGGTTTTTTTCTTGCAACTCTCCCTGACCATAGACTGTGTCTGGTATTGCAGTTCTGTACTATACAATGAGGCTGAGCTGCAGTACCAGAATTAGCCTGTGACAGGGGTGACGCTGTTTCTGGACGTAAAGAAACAGAACTTTTAACCCTTTTCAAGGTTTATTGTTTAAAAATACATTGACCAATTTTTTTGAAATCCTAGCCCATGATGCTTTGCATTAAAGAACCTCATTTAAATCTGGATGGATCCACTGCCTGGCCTAGAAGGGATTTGTTACTTCTTATCTTTGTATTAAAAAAGTATATAGGATTAGAAAAATATGTCGGTTTTCTTCTTGAAACAGTGCCACATTTGTCCATAGGTTGTGTCTGGTATTGCAGCTTAGTGACATTGATGTGAATGTAGCTGAGGTGCAGTACCAAACTCAACCTATGGACAGGTGTGGTGCTGATTTTGAAAGTAAGCAGCCATGTTTTCTGATCAAATCATTTACTACCTTGAGGGAACCTGAAGCCATGTGTTCAACTTACCTGCAGTGCCTCTTCAGGGGAAATGAAGAATTACACAAATTTCAATAGGAAATGTGCTGGATCCTTCAGAGAGAGTTGTCTTGATAATTTCACTTTGGTTAGTACTTTAGGATTCTGAACTGAGGTCCCTTCTCTATTAAAAGTGATATACACGACTATAATCTATTAACCAGCGCAAAGAGCCACAACAAAGAGCATCTCTCACTATGTAGGAGGGCAGAGTGTAATGCTTCCCTTTCCCTGTGGAGGCACTGCAGGGGAATTGAACACTTGCTATTATGTTCCACTACAGTTTACAGCAGAGGGGCACTTTATGACCATCCCAAGGGCTCTTTCACACGAGCGCTGTTTTAACGCTCAGATAGCCGCGCAAAATCCACGTCAAAACAGCGCGGCTATCTTAGCCTTAAATCGGGGGAGCGAATAGGAGTGTATGGGAGCCATCGGCGCTGTGCCATCAAAAGATAGAAAATGTCCTATCTTTTGATGGAGGGAAATCTAGGCGTCAAAAAAAGCGCCTATTACGCTATCTTTTAATGTACGATTTTTTCGGTGAGTCCAAAATCGTTCATCTGAAAGAACCAATAGGAAGCCATGGGCTCTTTCAGATGCGATTTTTTGAGGAATCGACTCAGCGTCAAAATGACACTTGCATGACCGGGCCCTCACATAGAAGAACTGTACTACCCTATTTCCCTGAAAATAAGACATAGCATGATTTTCCAGAATTTTTGAGGATGCAAAATGATTTTTCAGGCTTTTTGAAATATAAGCCCTACTCCAAAATTAAGCCCTGCTAACAGTTAATTTAAAAAGTCAATTTACATAGTGTCCAGGCAGCTATACATGTAAAAAAAAAGTTAAACCTTTTTGAACAAAAATTAATATAAGACACTGTCTTATTTTCAGGGAAACACGGTAACATAAAGGAATTGTGCAAATCAGACAACCCCTTTAAGGAGGAAAAATGACAACTGCTAAGTGTGACTACATGGTGCTAAGAGCAATTATCACTTTTTCCTCTAACCTCCCGTCCATTACTGAAACCTTCTATAAATTCCTGCTGTTCCAATTTAGCTTTTTGTAACTCAGACAACTTCAGAAAATAAAATGCATTTTAAAAAATTCTGCAAAAAGTTTTTGGAAAATGAAAATTGAAACAATCTTTGTTTTCTTCTGACTGAGATCTGTCATATTCAATCACCCTACAGCCAGTACAACCAATGTCCCCTAATGCCATAGATACATTGCTAATTTAAAGGGACATACAGATGAAATGCATTATCATTTATTTTTCCATAAAGCCAAAAAATATCAGCAATATCTGCCAAATTCTACATCATTTTACAGAAATCCCCCAAATCTTACATAAAACAGAATAAAATTAACAAGCTGATTCAGTTTGCTAGTTGTAGAAAAGGCCGCATATCTTAAAAAGTAACAATTTCACGCCCTACTGATCCGGACCTCTTTACTGTCAGTCCTTGTTAATGCTCTGTACACTCGGCACACTCAAAGGAGGGTTAATACACGGAGACCAGTAATGAGAACAGGACAGTGCCACGATATATCCAATTACGTAAGGCCTAACTAAAACGCAGGGAAAAAGCCTGATACAGGAACTAATAACTAGCCAGAGTAAAACAAGGGGAAGGAGAGAGGAAAAATAATAATAAACAAGCCAGGACCAGAAATAATAGGTGGGAAATGGGCCGCAGTGCAGAAAGGGAAAGTTTGGATAAGAAGTTTAATAACAAGAAAGTATGATGATAAATAAATGATTTTAGGTAAAGGATAGATAGATAGATAGATAGATATGAGATAGATAGGAGGGAGATAGATAGATAGATAGATAGATAGATAGGAGGGAGATAGATAGATAGATGGATAGATAGATATGAGATAGATAGATAGATAGATAGATAGATATGAGATAGATAGATGGATAGATAGATATGAGATAGATAGATAGATATGAGATAGATAGATATGAGAGAGATAGATATGAGAGAGATAGATAGATAGATATGAGATAGATAGATATGAGATAGATAGATATGAGATAGATAGATATGAGATGGATAGATAAATAAATATAAGATAGATAGGAGATAGATAGATAGTAGATAGATAGATATAAGATAGATAGATAGGCAGATAGATAAATAGAAGATAGATAGGAGATAGATAGATAGATATGAGATAGATATGAAATAGATAGATAGATAGATAGATAGATATGAGATAGATAGATATGAGATAGATAGGGAGATAGATAGATAGATAGATAGATATGGGATAAATAGATAGATATGAGAGATAGATAGATATGAGATAGATAGATAAACAGAAGATAAGTAGATATGAGATAGATAGATAGATAGATAAACAGAAGAAAGATAGATAGATATGAGATAGATATTAGATAGATAGATAGATAGAAATGAAATAGATAGATAGATATGAGATAGATAGATAGGTATGAGATAGATAGATATGAGATAGATAGATAGATAGATAGATAGATATGAGATAGATAGAGAGATAGATAGATATGAGATAGAGAGATAGATAGATAGATAGATAGATAGATAGATAGATAGATAGATAGATAGATAGATAGATATGGGATAGATAGATAGATATGAGAGATAGATAGATAGATAAACAGAAGATAAATAGATATGAGATAGATAGATAGATAAACAGAAGATAGATAGATATGAGATAGATATTAGATAGATAGATAGAAATGAAATAGATAGAGAGATAGATATGAGCTAGATAGATATGAGATAGATATTAGATAGATAGATAGATAGAAATGAAATAGATAGATAGATAGATATGAGCTAGATAGATATGAGATAGATATTAGATAGATAGATAGATAGAAATGAAATAGATAGATGGATAGATATGAGATAGATAGATAGATATGAGATAGATAGAGAGATAGATAGATAGATAGATAGATAGATAGATAGAGAGATAGATATGAGATAGATAGATAGATATGAGATAGATAGATAGATAGATAGATAGATAGATATGAGATAGATAGATAGATAGATAGATAGATAGATAGATAGATAGATAGATAGATAGATAGATAGATAGATGAAGCGAGTTCGGCTCACTGTCACCATGATTACTATTACATTCCCACATTTCCAGACAGCATTATTTTCTAAAGTATTGCACTAATATAAAGCCTGAACAGCAACAATCAAATGTAACTCCAGTCCCAGAATGCATCAAAGGAAAAACACCATGTAAGTGATAATAACACCAGCGCTGAGAACTGTATTATTCCCAATTCTCTGGTAAATGGGAGTAAATACGGTATGTGTATATATATATAACCAAAAAATATGACCGCTCTGTTTTTTTAAATATATATCATGTTGTTCGATACAGCAAAGTTTTCCCATCATAGAGATGTAAAGTAAAACATACTTCTTTTTAGCATATTTCAAAAAAATTGCCCTTTTTCTGTAGACATAATTCCGATTTTGTTTATCGTTAAATAGGGATACAGTGGATTTGCTTGGAGCTGAGGCCATTTCCTCCAGGGATTTCTTCACAGATTAGTTCCTTACACAAACCATTCCTGCTCGTTGACAGACACATTCCATAAACCAGTTGGAAAAAAAAAGAGAAAAAACCACTTTGGACTAAGAGATCCCACATTACATCTCCTTCTAATGTATTCTGCACACATACATGAATGTAGAGGTGCACAAACTAATTTACAATGTATTTATTAGGGACAGAGTTGTTAATGTCAATGGGTGGCTAATTAATTGCCGACATCTAATTCAAAGTGGCCACTAAGAGAAAAAATGGAGATTTGTTCACAAGCTGCCGAGCTTCTAATAACCTAGGAATGGATCTGGGTAGTTACCTCCGCGCTGTGTGAACATGGCAGATTAACTTAATTACACTCTTTTTGAATTACTTTTTGGAAAATGTAAATAGTAAAGTAATAGTCTAGTAAAGTTACCCTAGTTTTATAATATATACACAATCAGTACACAAGTCCGCCGATCGATAATTGCATTTAATTACTAAATCAACTCATTAAACTGAACACATTGGTCTATTATAGAAGCAGAGGCATATGTAGAATAGAGAAGGCCCCTTACACCAAATCGTAATAGGTCCTCACTAGAGATGAGCGAATCTACTCGGTTCGGGTGTTTTTGAACTCGAGCACCGCTTTTTCCGAGTAACTCACTACTCGGACGAAAAGATTCGGGGGGCGGCGTGGTGGAGCGGGGGATAGCAGTGGGGAACAGGGGGGAGCTCTCTCTCTCCCCCTCCCCTCTGCAACCCCCCTGCTCACCCCCGGGGCCCCCCGAATCTTTTCGTCCGAGTAGTTAGTTACTCGGAAAAAGCGGTGCTCGAGTTCAAAAACACCCGAACCGAGTAGATTCGCTCATCTCTAGTCCTCACTGGTTTATACCAACACTAATACTCTATTGGATGGCCCAGTGGTATTTTGCCCATCCTATCCAAGCATGACCCTCTGTTTTCTCCCCTTCCAGTGCCCATGGAGCATTATCCATAAGGTGGCAAACCTTGGATTGGGTTCTTCTTTTCTCCATGAGCTCTATAGCAGCCACCTGATCAGTTTCTAAAGTATGTTGGCCCGTTGTATGGAAGCACACAGTAGACTCATAACTGAACATTTACAAGGTCAAATTCTTTTTCCGTTGGCTCATTAAGATTTGAATCGGGTTTAATCAACTGGAATTTCAAAAACAGCTGCAGCGTCCATTGGAATTTTATTAACTGCAATACCAGACACAGCCTACAGACAAGAGTGGCGCTGTTTTGGGAAGAATGCAGCCATTTTTGCTGGTCCTACACAACCCTTTTAATTAGATACTTCATCATTTTATCGTTGGACTTTTTGCAAAAACATTATTAAAACCCTTCACCCACAAATGTAGCAACCAGACCGGCAAAACAATCTCATGAGTCAATTCTTGGCAGAGATACATATAGAAATTTAGTGAAAAGTAACAAATAAAATGGATAAACACAATATGAATTAAAACAAATACATAAATTAATGAATATTGTATGTTAAATGAGTAATCCCAAAATTGACTTTTGTGATTAGTGCAGGTCTCACAACTGAAACCCCAACCGAGTCCAAAAACATGGGTTCCATGTCCCTCTCTCTATCACTGTGGACTCATTGCGCACCCTGCAGTGAGGAAGAGATCGAATGGGGCGGCGCTTGAGCGTGTGCAGTGCTACTCCATTTATTTCAATGGGGCTGATAGAATAATTGGCCGAAAGCTCTCAACTACCATCGACAGTCCCATTGAAGATGAATGGGGCAGCATGGTCAACTACCTCTGCATTCAATCTCCTCCTCATTAAGTGCATGAGCCCTCAGTAGAAGGAGAAGGGAAACGGGACCCCCGTTCTCAGTATCGGTGATAGGCGATAAAAGTCAATTTTTGGATTACCCCTTTAAAGGAGAACATATCCCCATAGTGGAATACCAATGGCTACTTATTCCAATACCTACGAAATGGTAGATGACACTAAGGCTCGTTAATATTTTTTTCATGATTGCCCAGGTCAAATCACGGACAGCGGATAAGACAGAAATATATCACCTTTTGTATAATTTAAGTACTGTCCATCATCTCCTGAGGTCTTGAGTTGCAATGACGAACTTCCACCATCAAGTATCATAGACAACTTCATATATTTACACATACTGTAGTCAATGTGCCAAAACCGGTGATGAACCAGGACCAAAATCCATTGATCCTACTGAACCAGCCATATAAAAGCTTACTTTGCTATATAGATTAATTATACGCCATATCCCGAAATGGAAAGTGGGACCAACAAAGAAGACATCTTAACACTTATTTGAGCACACGTTACAAGAATAGCCAAGTCCTACACTTCTCTTGGTGGGGGAACTTTGGTAAACCCACCTCTACACACACCCTGGTGCCGAAGACCAACAAATGAGCCATTTGCTCATTTGGACATCCATCCAGTACTCAGGACATGAACACGACACACACCAAAGTAACTGAGATCAAATAAACCACCACAGCCAGACAATGTAAGCCAGAAGTCTAAATACATATTGGAGGTAACATAACGGCATCTACCACCCAACACCAAAAAGACGGCCATTTTGTTGGCTATGGAAAACCCAGAAAAAATGTTCTCAGTGAGTTTAGTTCTGAATCAAGAATTGAGAACTATGACCAGTGTTCGAAATCCAATTGGACGAAGTGGATTTAGGAAATCATTGGTTGATGCCACAAAATGGTTTCTAGGCATTGGGTGGTCTTTGCCCTCACAATGAAAGCAGCAGTGACTTTTCCTTATATTGTATACATAAAGGAGAATTCCCAAAAGGCCCATAAATTTTTTTTTTACACTTGTTTCCATAGATATCCTACATGGCTGACTTGGCTTATATAGACTTATCTCCTCTCCAGTCCTACAGTAACTACAATATTTTCTGATGCTGCTCTGACCAGTCAGCATTGTCATAGGGGCCATTGATATGGATGAAAATAATGATCCTGACCGCTCTCCAGCTTTAGTAACCTGTAACCTTTAGATACCTGTTCCCATAAAATAGCAATTCTCCACTTTTCCTAGAACTCTGTTACTCCTCCTCCAAATGCATGAATAAATTGACAACTGGGTGTTACCATTCCTCTTATCAGGGCCTTCCAAAACAATTTGACCCACCAACAATGTTGGACTGTGTATGGTCACACCCTATGAACAAGAGGAACAGTAATGCCCAGAGTGAATTTATTCATATATTTCCAGGAGGAATAACAGAGGGGCAGGTAGCGTTTTAAAAAAAGAAGCACATGGTTAAATTGACGATTGGGTTTTACCCAATCGTCTTGGTAAGGTGTCCCAACATACGTTGACATGTTGATAATGCCAGACGTGTATGATCACACCCTACTGACAAGAGGAACCGTAACGTCCAGAGTGAATTTATTCATATATTTCCAGGAGGAATAACCAAAGGAACTAACAGAGTTCTAAAAAACAAATTTCTAGAATTGTTAATTGATAAGGGATGGCCGGAGAGTGAATATATCCTCTAAAATCTAGATCACTGTTTTCCTCCACATCAGTGTTCTCTATGACAATGCCGACTGATCAGAGCAGAGAACCGGAAGAACTATCATGGGGACTGGAAGAGAGCTGCTGTCATGTAAAGCAGCTGATAGGCCCTCTTTAACTAGTTCCTGACTGCCCATAGACTATATATATATCTAGGTGGCCCATGCTTAGTAAAGAAGGGGGGGCAAAACGTCTGCTTAGGAAGGGGTTAAAGCATATGGGCATGGACGGTTTTGCCCGCTATTAAAATATTGGCCCTCTTGGACATCCCCCTTTAAATACCTTGTATGCAGGTGTAGCAATTAGATCAGATTTTCTCGTTACTTTACTCATTGGGAGCGCTACCCTTGTGAAGTGTAATGTGACTATAGTTGTACGCCATAGATCTACCCATGCTTGCGACCTCTAGCTTTGATTGGTGCGCAGCCAGGTAGTTTCATAAAAGCCACCGTGTGTTTGGCGTCTTCCGATTACAGTGAATTCCAATGATCGGTTTCAGCAGCTTTATTAAGTTTGAAAAGCAATTAGAGATTGTGCCACATTACGGAACAGATGTTAGAAAGGGCAGGGAAGGTGTTACATGGTTGAGTGCTCGCCCGTCTAATGCCACCGCAGTGCGCCGTACCCAACCGTCACTGCTGCTTTCATCTGCCCAACGCCCGCTCGGAGAAGCGGCATGGGGCAGGTGTTTCATTGTAATGAGGTTCAGCAATGGAAAAGAAATAAAGGCAGCTCCAACCTGTCAATAATCACCGGATCGGAGGGCGTCTCGTTGCGATTCCCACAGCTCTTCTTATCACAACAGCGACTGCGGAGAGAAAAAAAACAAGAGGAGGTTTCAGTATTCCGGCTGTACTGCAGATTCAGCCTCATCGAGGCAGCAGGTTTAAATTGCAGCGACATTAGCGGCATCCGAGCTACCTGGAAGCCGTGTCAGAAAACACGTAAAGGCCGCATGGGGGCTAATTACTCGCTGTAACCTCGTCCAACGCAGCTGCCAGCTTATTAGGCCTAGGAGCGACACAGGTAAATGAGCAAATTGTCCCCTAAATACTGACTTTATGTCTTTTCACAGTTTTCTAATACAGAAGTCACCGCTTAGTTTCCGCGCCGCTGAATGAAATACGGAAACTCGAATATCCTGGACCAGAATTTAGAGGAGAGCAGCGCAAAACCTGATCGTCTACCAGCGAAGGATATGGAAGTTTTTGCTTGTTAGAAGACTAAAGAGGATTCCCCTAGGGGCATGTCCCCATGTGGCGGATTCCGAAAGCAGATCTGCAACTATTCCGGTCAGGTCACATGATTAGCGCCAGTATCAGATTTTTCCAATGTGGATCTGACATGTAAGCTATGGCAGAAACCTGAGGCTGAGATATGTCCGATTCATATACGGAGGTAGAGTATAGTCCCATAGACCTCCGCTCATTGCGTAACCTGCCACCGGTTGCTCAGCTTTACATGGACTCTGAATGGTGGATAAACCAAATTTTTCTGGAGCGTTATAATTCTACCCAGATTCCTCTTAAAGGGGTTGTCCAGTTTTAACCGATTGATAGCCTATCCTTAGGATAGGCCATCAGTAGTAGATTAGCAGTTGACTGTTGCCACGGATCCTTGCTGATCAGCTGTTCAGTAGGCCCTCGTGCATTGAGCAAATTTCTGTAGGAAGCAGACAGCTCTGTTCTCACTGCAGTGGTGAGACTTGGTATTACAGGCAAAATTCCCAGTTGGAACTTTGCCTGTAATACCACAGCTGACCACTACAGTGAGAACGGAGCTGTCTTCTGCTTCCTTGGGATTTCAGTTGAGTGTGCACAAGCACAATCGTCCAGTGAATAGATGATCGGCAGAGGTCCCAGGTAGTGGACTAAATAGCCTTTTAAACCAAGGAAGGGGTGTGTTGTGCATGTGTGTGAACCGGCCCTGCGTGCGCAACAAGTCCAATACTACGCACTGATAGGCGCACAAATCAACCTCGTTCATAGCGCGAACATATTTGCGCATACGCTTGTGTGAAGCCGACCTTACAGCAAATTATCAAATAGCACGCTGGTTGCAGGAATGCCATGGGTTTTCAATGCGGAGTTGCAATCCAATGAATGAAGACCGCTGTGAAAATCCGTACTGTAATCATCATCAAAATCTGCATGCGCATTTTGGGGCAGATCTTCTCTGTGACGCGTGATCGCGCCCTAAAGGGTCAAATCATTGTTTGCAGCTGAAAACAGTTCCATACAAATAAAGCAGTGTAAATGCAAAAAAAGTAATAATTTGCCAACATTTTGAATTAAACGCCAAATGCGCCAAAATAGTAAAATACGAAATAGCGACATAAAGGTTTATAAAGTAGAAGCCTTGTGCATTCATCACTTCTGCGTTTTCCGTATTAGATGGTAATTCAGCCTCCTGCCGCTGGGACAATTGCATATCTCATTAATCTTTACAGTGATATAAAGCTATACGCACAGTGTACATTACCGGCGACTCATTTAGGAAAGCCATTTGTCCCGGCGACTAGAGGAGTGGAAAGGTTTGGGCTTGTCATAAATAATAGTTTGAACCGCTGAAGCGCCGGCCTCTGTGAGTTTTGTCCAGGCTTTGCATAGACAGTCCTGCTTCTAACCTAAGGTACCCCCTGCCAGCTGGACTAATGCCACTTTGTGCCCTGCCGAGTCCAACACAGTCATCTCTATGGCCGTCCTTGATCTCTCGCACAATGTAGCCAATTTCTACAAGGTTGGGCCATATGTGACACACTGAGTCTGTGGATGGACGGGGGAATAAGGATAACAGAGTGCTCAGTGTAAGGACTGAAAAATATAGAGCCGGAGCGAGCGTCTGGCATCCGGGAGCAATGGGTTTCCATCTTTAGAAAGTTCACAGAGTGCATGCCTTACACGGCCGGACAAGCTCCGAGTTGTTCAACAAAGGGATTAAAGTGGCCCTCCGGTTTGAGGACATAATTCTGTCCTTGGACTGAAGGACAGAGGTCGTATATTACCTTCACTCGATCTTCTTCATCTCTTGGTTTAGGTGGTAGCAATGCCAGCTGACAATGCCTAACTAGGCTATGCTCTGTGATTGACCAGCACTAGGGATGAGCGAACCTTTGAAAAGTTTGGTTTGGCTGGTTCGCCAAACTTTTACAAAAAGTTCGGTTTGGTCCGAATTACTTCAAAACGAACTGGCAGTTCACCAAAACCCCTAAAACTCGTGTATGACCAGTGTGAAGTTTGTAAGCCCTTAAATGGTTGTAAACTATTGATGTCATATTCTTAGGATAAGTCATCAATAGCAGATTGGTGGCGGTCTGTTGTCTGGGATCCTCTGCCCGATCAGCTGTTTGCCATGCCAGTGTGCTTGTGCACTGAGCTGATTTATGCAGGAAGTAGACAGCTCCGTTCTTACTGTAGTGGCCAGGTTTGGTATTGCAGGCAACGTTCCAATTGATTTAAAGAGACTGTCACATTCTTTTTGCACCCCTTCTGAGGGCAGCATATAGTGGTGACATTCACACTGATTACTATGATAGGTCTGCTGTGTGGATCTATGCAATAGTCTTGGAGAAACTTGCCTTGTGTCAGTAGCAGCAAATGCATAGAGGACTATTGAAAGTAGTCTTGGATATTCATGAGCTGCAGGCTAGCCCTATGTACCCTCTAGCCGCTGATTAACTTCTCTCTGCTTATTACTGTGCCTAGAGGGAGAGAGAAAGCTGTCTATCATTGGCTGGAGGATGGAGTGGGTGTGGCTAGGCTGCAGCTAATGAAAAGGACTAGTTCTGTGTCATGCTGCTACTAAATAAATGCAATTTGCTCCAAAACTACTGAGCAGATACATACAGCAGACATATCACTGTAATCAGTGTGACAGACACTACATCATGGTGTTCTCAGTGAGGGCTGTAAAACGCTGGTGACAAAAATTTGGCCAGCAATATCAAGCCTGGCCACTACAGTAAGAATGGAGCTGTTTGCTTCCTGCATAATTCAGTTTAGCACAGGAATGCACCACTCTGGTGAACAGCTGATTGAAAGGGGGCTCAGGCAACAGACCCCTGCTAGTCTACTATTGATGACATATCCTGCGGATAGGCCATCAATAGTTTACAACCGGACAACCCTTTTAATGCAAAATCTGCAAAACAGCCCTGAACCAGCAGGTGTCATTTATAACAGCAGTGTCTTGTTATGTGACAGCCGCCATAGGGTTCAAAGGTGAGCGAATGGGGAGTCGGGGGAGCTGAGTTTCATACTCACCGGGTGCCCCATTCCAGTGCTGTATCCCCGCAAATTTGGCAAGCCTACAACATGTGATTCTTCTGTCCCATTCACCTCTATGGGAAAGCGAGCTGTGTGAAGAGCCAAGCCGTGTGTGCGTGCCAAGTTGTGGGTACACAGGGCAAGAACGGGGCACCTAGTCATTATGATACACCACTCCCCAGATGTAGTTTATGAGGCGATGACAGATTCCCTTTAACAGCTGATCGGTGGGAGTGCCGGAAGTTGGCTCCCCTCCGGAACTGATATTGATGACCTTTCCTAATGATAGGTCATCTACCGTATATTCTAGTCCTAAAAAAAACCCTTTAAGGACTCTCAGAAAGTTGAATGATAACCCCTCTGTAATACAAGCCATATGCTCACCCAGCTTTTCCAACCCAGACAAGCTCCAAGTTCTACCAGAAGACGCCGGGTCTTGAACCTACTTAAACCTTCGATCCTCCTTACCTGATAGCTAACTAACCAATCATCTTGCACCCGAAAACCCACTCTGCATCTGAATTCAAGGCGCTCCCCATAGGAATATTTTAGTATCCCATAAATTTGCTCCCTTTGTCACATAAATGCAAAGCTTTATTGTGCTGTTAGTCTTGACAGAAAGCCCTGCAGAAAGTTGTTTAGGGATTAAATCTCTAAAACAAGCCATTTCCAAACAGAGGGCTTTCACTATTTCATGTCTGGTTACAGGGAATTTCATCTTCGGGGAAGCAGGCTGTCTCTCACACCATATGGCAAATGGCCGTGCATAGCAATTAGCTGGGCTGATTAATGGTGAGCAGACTCTAATTTTATGCTCATAACCAAAGCTCCATTTGCACCTCTTGTGCAAAATCAGCACTTCCCCTGATCCTCGGATTTCTTTCTAACGCGTTTTACCTTCTAGGGGAAGATTTCTGACCCATATCAAATTCTAATATATTGTAACTGAAGAACGCTATCTTCGGTAATGACCAATTAAGAGTCGATCCGTCAATAGGCGCACAGGTAAATAGAAAATATATGGCAATGGCATCATAAAACATGGAAGGGATGTCGGGATTAATTTACAGCTTTCAATTAAAATGTTAAGATGTTAAAATAAAATGTTATGTTTTATAGATTCTATTGAACTTGTTACTTTTTTATTTATTTATTTATTTTTTTTTAATCATTTGTTACTGGCTTTCTATGCAAATGTAGATAAATACAGAACAATTGCTATTTTTGCCAGCAGATATGCCCTCAGATATTCCGCATGTACATACATGTCTTGGCCTAACACACATGTTAGTTCACAGGAAGATAGCAAAGTTGTTTGAATGGTTTTGATACACAGAGTCCCAAAGACTTCCTATTACAGAGCCGTAAGCCCCCTCAAGTGTTGCTGAATGGTGTCTCCATGGCCGGCTTTAGCTACTTGTGACATGTGCAGTTGCACAAGGCACCGGCCACCAGCTTGTAAGGGGAACACCAGATGGGTGTAGGTTGGGGGACGATCATCCCCTTTAGGTCCGCCTAGCTAGATAATCTTCTTCCATGGAGAAGTGTTTTGTAGAGCTATATGAATCATCCTCCTCCTGGCTCTGTCTCCTCCCCTCTGATGTTCCAAGACACCGTTGGCTAAGGAGGTGTGTCTGAGGAGTCTGTGAGGACCCATAGATTTAGTCCGGTTGAGCATCTAATGTGTTTGGAGACCTCCTGACTCTTCCCTGATGGCAGATGTCGGGGGACATAGGGATCAGGCAGTTAAATTCCACCTGGCTAATGCTTATGCTCTAAGGTTCTCAGGGAGATAAGCTGCTGCCAGAGCTGTCCGGCAGTTGTTTTCTCCCTCCCTACATCCTGAGCACATGCATGATCAGCCAAGTTGAGCATGAATCTGTATGGGTGTGTCATGAACATTTGGGACACAACTGTCTAACGTGTATGGCCGCCCTTCTGAGAATGAACCAATTAGATGAAATTGCTGCAAGAATCCTAGGTTAGGTAATAGTGGGGAGTTTTAATAAGGGGAACAAGCAATTAGCAGAATATGCCCTAATAACACACAAGCAACTTGGTCCAAAAGTAGCCAACTCTATGCAGCTCACAAGCAATAGAAATAATATAGCAAGCTCAACGGAGATAAGGTGGCTCTACCCGGGACAGTGACCATCCAAATGGTCGCTTGACATGCACACGGCCGCCAACCAGGTGACGAGTGAGAATTTGTTCAGTAGTCACTTTGTTTCAGCTCACCTAAAAAAAATTAGTCACTGGTTGATTAATTATCATTTGAGTAAAACAGGTAATTGTTGGCATTCAACGACTATCCAACTTTGCAGGGAGGTGTGCTCTTCTTCGGCGGCGCCTACCACCGAACACTGATTGGCTCACACTTTCTTTTGCACATTTTGCCCTCCCACTTTACACCCATTGGTTGCTGAAAACATATAAATATGTTGGGGTGATCCTCACCCAAACAGTCCCTGCTGGTCTCCAATAGCAGATGAACCAAGGGCCAAGAAAAAAAAAGCCCTCGTCTTGCAAGTGAGAAGAACGATAGGTGGCATCGCCAACCGTTCTGTTGAACCAGTGAGAGACCACAGCAGCGAGTGATCACTTGAAGACTTGCACATACGCTCGTCTAAAGGAACCCTAAAGCGGCCCAAAGCCCCATCTGCCATCAGTAGTATGAATAGTACACCTTAAGTGGGGGCCCTATTACAAATGTTGCATTGGGGCCCACGAGCTTCAAATTATGTTTCTGGGATAGACTCTCTGTATAGTAATATGTAATAACTCATTATTATATATTTCAGGATGGCGATAATTATGTCACAAAATTCCCACGTTATCCCGTAAATTGCATTTTTATCTTAAACTGCACTAAAAATGATCTAAATATCGCTGTGTTCTATTATTTATACAGCTGATTGGCATTTTACGGCACCGAAAAGGTTAAACAAATAAGATTTCTTGCGCAGAAGTGGCAGCTTTGTTTAATGCCTGGCCGCCAAGTAAATAAACAGCATCTCTTACCAGTCTGTAGGCAGCGAGGAAAATGGTAATCTCTGGTATTAGCTGCCTGACATTTTAAATATGGCTTTTCTGTCTAAAGTATACTGTACAAATAGCATAATTTGCCTTCAACAGCTTCATGATTCCCCCGCTGCGAGACGCCGATTTTTCCTTTCTCTTCTTTATGTTTATAAGGGAACAGCCATACCATCGGGAAAGTAACCCAACAAGATGATAAACACTGCAAACCACACCGCTAGGAGAAGTAACGTATGCATGAGTGTGGGCGTAGCGGAGCGCGAGCAGAAGTGGGCGCTAAGTGCCTGTCAATCACAGCCATTACTGTCCATTTCTATACAGGAGTGTTATATCTGATTAGCGGATGTAGGATATCCGGGCGTATCCTGCTGGAAAATACACAAAGTAACCATACAATGCATGCGGAGGAAAGTAAAGGCCATGGAGCGATTGGGGTTCAAAAAAAAGGCGAAAATGAACGATAATCGTTCGGGGTGAAAGAACCCCAAAATTTTCGAGAAAGCAACAGGATAGATTATGGGATAAACTATCCATGCCACTACTATAAGGTGGCAACGATTCATGGGGACAGCTCAGGCATAATTAATCCCACAGGCTAAAAGTAAGTCGACTTCCCTTCCTTGGCCCATTGGCACCATAACACATTGGGCATATTTACTTAGAATGGCAGCCGGTCTAAGTAAGCCTTGCCCCATCCAGCAGTGAGAAGTGTATTAAGAGGTGCAAGTCTGCAACCTCTTTAGGGTACGTTCCCACATAACAGGTTCTGACTTCGCAGCGGTTGTCAACGGAAGAGTGGTCTTGCCACTTAAGGCTGGCAAGATCGTGCGGCTATTAGCAGCTACAGCTGGGCAGAGACTCAATTAGTGGCACCTCCAAGATGAAAAACCTACACCAGCTAGGAGTGGGAATAGGACTTTGGTATACTTTACATCAGTTTCTGGCGTAGATTATAGTTCTAGAGATGGGCTGCGTACAACTAAAGCCTAAAGCCGGGCCCACACACTTTTTGAAAAAGTGGTGAGGCACAACAAGCAAGCTCCAAAAGTCACGGCTAGCATGAGTGCGCCAAAACTGTAACTGTCGGACAGCAGAATTCTGGTGTCCAGGGTCTCTTAGATAGGCCCCATTAGAGCATATGTTGGCTGGCTGTAATGTAGCAATTTTGACGAAAACACCAGGCCCTGGCACTTTTTCAAAAAGTTGGCTACGACTAGTGTTAGGAAGCCATCTGATTTAGTATAATTTATGCCGAAACTGGTGAAAATTATAGCTGAAACCTATGCCAGGCTCGTAGCTGATGTAGGTCGGTATGGCATTTGGATTCAGAGGTGACATTGACTTACTTTGTGCACTTACACGGGCACATAGTTTACTTAGATTGCTGTAAGAAAAGCCAATATGAGTAAATATGTGCCATATTTTAAAAGCCACTCTCTGGCTAGTGTGCTGGGGCTTTAAATAAAGTGACTTGCAATCTGGTTTGGACATGCTAAGATCTATAGATGAAAGATAGATAGATAGATAGATAGATATGAGATAAATAGATAGATATGAGATAGATAATAGATAGATGATAGATAGATATAGATAAATATGGGATAGATAGATAGATAGATAGATAGATAGATAGATAGATAGATAGATAGATAGATAGATAGATAGATAGATATGAGATAGATAGATATGAGATAGATAGATAGATAGATAGATAGATAGATATGAGATAGATAGTTAGATAGATAGATATGAGATAGATAGATAGATATGAGATAGATAGATATGAGATAGATAGTTAGAGAGATATGAGATAGATAGATAGATAGATATGAGATAGATAGATATGAGAGAGATAGATAGATAGATATAAGATAGATAGATAGATAGAAATGATAAATATGAGATAGATAGATATGAGATAGATAGATATGAGATAGATAGATATGAGATAGAGAGATAGATAGATAGATAGATAGACAGACAGATAGATAGATAGATAGATAGATAGATAGATAGATAGATAGATATGGGATAGGTAGATAGATAGATAAATAGAAGATAGATATGGGATAGGTAGATAGATAGATAGATAGATAGATAGATAGATAGATAGATAGATAGATAGATAGATAGATAGATAGATAGATAGAAGATAGATAGATATGAGAGATAGATAGATAGATAGATAGATAGATAGATATGAGATAGATAGATAGATAGATTTCGACTGAGTTAACTTTGACTGAAAAAGTGGAGTGGTCTGGCTTAAATTGCTGAATTTTGAGAGATGTTCCAAAATTACGACTTCTGAACACAAGAAATCTTGCATAGAAGCCGTAATGAATATGCCCTACAATATATTTTTGTCTAAATGCATAATTAGCACCAGTTTACACTTACAGAAGAAAACCTGGAAAGAACCTGTAGACGACAGGGAAAGGAGGTTTATTATGACCTGCAGGGGCCCGTGTCAACAGATGCTCGTTAAATTAAAATTATGCTCGTAAAGACAGTATTATAAAACATATCATACTCTTCAGCATGTCTAGAAGTTCCCAGACCGGCACCCGTTGGTGTTATTGTTACCTGCACATGATCTCATGTGTGAGCAGAACACGGCACATTTCAGGGTTCTTATCTTGTCCTTCATAGATGATAGCCTGCACAGAAAAAGAAAGTAGAAAAGTAAGTGAACCCATTCAAAGTTTACATTTAAGAGCCTGTTCACACCAGATTCATGAAAATCCAACATGCATTCACAGCGGAATCCGCAACAGAAAGAGTAACCAAGTAATCTTGTGGATATGATAGCTTTTAATGGCTAACAAAAATTCATGATGTTAATGCGAGCTTTCAGACTTTTACTCAGTCCTTCATCAAGGCATAATGAAATGGATCCGAAGAGGCATGCATATATATTCAAGTACGTACTAAAACAGACATATCAGGACAGCAGACTTAATTGTTGCTTAAAGGGGTTGTACAGGATTTTTACTATTAATGAGCTATCCTCAGGATAGGTGGTCAATAGGTAATCGTCGGGGCGCACTGATTGGGATCCCCACCAATCAGCTTACCCCCAGAACTGCTGTCTGTACGGATAGCACTATCTGTATTACAGTGTACCATTTCAGTACTGCAGGTACAGCTCCCATTGAATTCAATGGGATTGCACCTGCAGTACCAAACCGTGCCACTGCAATATTAACAGCACTATCCACTTCCAGTGCGGTCTGCACATACAGCGGGTCTGGGGTTCAGCTGATTGGTGGGGATCCCAAGCGGTGGGCCCCTGACGATCACCTATTGATGACCTCTCCTATCTTCAATAGTAAAAGCATCAGAGAACCCATTTAATAACTAGGGTCACTATTCGTAGATGTTCACGAAAAGTCTCTTTTATCCCATCCATCAATCACTGTGCAACTTTCATTTCTTATAGTGCCCTTGCAAACTTGAAAGCCGTGCTGTGATTGGTTGCTAGGGGACACCATTTCTTTATTAGACAGTTTCATAAATTACCAATGGTCAACGATGTTTGTAAGTTCTTCAGCGTTCACATTTTAATAAAGTTGTTCTTAAAAAAAAAAACCAACACAATGCTGCTGCATCCAATCAGATCACAGCTCTCATTTTTCGGAGATAGGCTGTGAAATGAAAGCTGCATCCTGATTGGTTGCTACGGGCAGCTTCACAAGAATACCTTTGCACCAGTTTTTCCTCTACAGAAATGGTTTCCTTGGACCAGACGGGAAACAAGTCGATACCTTAATAACTTTCTTATTATATAAAGCGGCTTCTAAAGTGAAATTGTAAGCAGTGCAGGAAACAGTATAAATTCCTCCTCAGCTTTATTTCGCCGCAATGTAATAACAAGGCCGTCTAATTTACGCGCCGCACAATAAAAATATATTTTTGTAACCTTGTTGGGGTTTTTCAAAAGAAACGGTTATTGTTACAATCAAAAAAGGGGCTTAATGGCGCGATCCAGAAATAGAAATGCCTGAAGTTTAACCTCTCGCATTGTTATCGGTGACTGGTAGGAAAAAAACGGAACAATTGTGGTTATATATCAAAGCTTATAACAAACACAGTAAAGTCAAAAGAAAATGGACCAGATAGGGACGACCCTACACGGAGAGGGCAAGGCATTGTGTCTTTGAAGTGGGGGGATGCCAATTATTAACTGGGTCACTTGTAGAAGATGTTAATCAAAAAGTTTGAAAGTGGAACAAAAAAATTGCTAAGACCAAAACTGCTACATAAACAGGTCTATAGGATAGGTGAGATACGGCACATGGTGAGATATGGTATCGCGGCTGACTGCCAAAGGGAAAATGACCATGAGTTTGACCTTGACATCTAGGTGTGATTTCGACCTATTCTTAAAGGGGAGTTCCACCCAAAATCTAGAAATGATCTACTGTTAGTACATCAGACGTTGCAGCAGCCAAAGTTTGGCGAAATGTTTTTTTCTAACTTCTCGAGAGATAGGGATTTTTGGTGTTCTGTTTTGGCAGCCATATTGATGTCAGATTCTGCCTCCCTATTGGTTGCAATTAGAGATGAGCGAACGTACTCGTTTAGGGCGATTTGGCATTCGAGCACCGCTTTTTTCGAGTAACTGACTACTCGGGCGAAAAGATTCGGGGGGCGCCGGGGGGCGGCGTGGTGGAGCTGGGGGGTAGCAGTGGGGAACAGGGGGGGGGGGGGGTCTCTCTCTCCCCACTCCCCTGTGCAACTCCCCGCTCACCCCCGGCGCCACCCGAATCTTTTCGCCCGAGTAGTCAGTTACTCGAAAAAAGCGGTGCTCGAGTGCAAAATCGCCCTAAACGAGTAGGTTCGCTCATCTCTAGTTGCAATGGTTTCATTAGGTTCTAAGATGTAGACGGCAAACTGTCACTTTCTCAAGTCATTTATTAATTACAAGGCTATACTCATCAGTCTCTGTGATTGTAGCCACTAATGTGGAGGCATTACAGAGGTTGTTTCAATGTGACCATCCCTCATTTAGGGCTCCTGCACATGAGCGGATGCGTTTTTGCACAGATCTCACGCAACGTATTTCTGCTATGAGCGAGGCTTTTTTAATGTACTTTTTCTGCTCACAGCTCACAGTTTTAAACGGCTAATTAGCTTAACGAGCTGCAGATGTGTTATTTTTCCTGTGGAATTGCACCGCATATTGCACATCCCATGGTGTATTGCGTGTGCATTTACACACCCCCCCCCCATAGACTTCTACACAAAAGTAGAGCGCGCTGCATTTTTCCGTGCGTGCAAAATGCGCACGCGAAAAGAGGAAATGTAGGCGAACCCATTGGAATTAGTCGACTCTATTCGCTGCGTATTGCGCAAGCGTATGCAAAAATGCCTGGAAATACGGCCGTGTAAGGGAGAAAAACCTCACTGCATGTATACGTGCATGTTGCATGCATTGTTGTGCATGTGCTTTTTTTTCACATCCGTTCTCCAACTATGCGCCGTCCGTTTTTTAAGCATGCAAAAAAAAATCCAGGAAGAAGGCCCAACTAATGTCACTTTTATTTTTCACCATCTCCTGGCGCACGCATGTAACATCCATGTTCGCTGCATTTTTTCATGTTCCAATAGACTTTCATGGGCACTTTTGGTATATAAATACGGCCCAAAATAGGAGACAAGTAGAGATGAGCGAGTAGTGCCTTAGCCGAGTATCTCCCCGCTCGTCTCTAAAGATTCGGGGGCCGGCGGGGAGCGGCGGGGGAGAGCGAGGGGGAACGGAGGGGAGATCTCTCTCTCCCTCTTTCCCCCCCGCAACTCACCTGTCACCCACGCCGGCCCCCGAATCTTTACAGACGAGCGGGGAGATACTTGGCTAAGGCACTACTTGCTCCAGTAATGTGCCTTAGCGAGTATACTCGCTCATCTCTAGAGACAAGGCTTAACCAGACGAGCGTATATCGCCATATGTTTGCTCCTGTGCAGTCAATGATTGTATTTTTCAGGTACTGAGGGTATTTGCGCAGACGCCGCTCATTCACATGGGCCGGGGGAATCACCCCACCCTAATTTAAATGGCTAATTAGCCTATCGCGGTGCGGGTTATTGAGCGGTATACACACCTCCCATAGACCTCTATGAGGTTCTTCGGTGCGCAAATACGCAAAAGATAAAGCAGGTCCTATTCTTTTGCACCTGATACTAGAGGAATATAAAAAATATCTATAGTCATCGTCTTTCGGGGAGAGGCGCAATAGAAGATTCCCCGATTTCTCTTATTGGTGGGTGAGGCTTCATATTAAATGTATTCGGCTTCCGGCTCCTCGATGTTTGACTTGTCGTCGGCTAACTATTCTCCTGTGGATTAGCGGTGCATACGAGCGCATCGGCCGTGTTTCCTCCGTAAGCATACAAGGAACCATAAAGGTTTACTAACTAGAGGGATCTTGTCAGCTGAACCTCCTCTTAGATTGGTTGACAGTAAAGCATCCTCCATCTTCAGGTAGATCTGAACGTTTTGGAGTAGCGATGTGCTAATAATTGGTATTTCTCTTCCAAGCGAGTGGCATTTGATCGCTATGTTAAGCTTCCATTCCCAGCAAGCATCTTATTAAACATTTGCTATGAGAGAACAATGCACCAGCAGCAGACAGGACCGCCAGCGCTGACATGCCTGTCATGGCTTCTCCTCGCCGCTCACACCTCCTGATCCCACCGCCAAGTCACACTACCGACAAGACATGGGCAATTTTCCTTTCAATTCAGACATCAGAGCATAGTAAAAACATGAACCTGTAACACGTCTGCAGACCCCATCCACCGCACTGACACATGCGCCGTCTTAGTCTGATGTTTGCTATATGATGGCAAATCATGGAATTATAGTGTCAGCTTACCGGGAGACATCGAGTCAGGGGGATTGTAAAAGTTAATGATACAGACAGGCTGAAGCACAGAGTTCCCTGTCAACAGATTCTGCTAACCTGCTAACCGGGGGTTAAAGGCAAATGTATTGTTTTTATATTATAAGAGGTGAACAATAAAGGTAGATAGATAGATAGATAGATAGATAGATAGATAGATAGATAGATAGATAGATCGATAGATATGAGATAGATAGATAGATAGATAGGTAGGTAGATAGATAGATAGATAGATAGATAGATAGATAGATAGATAGATAGATAGATAGATAGATAGATATGAGATAGATAGATAGATAGATAATAGATGGATAGATATGAGATAGATAGATAAATAGATAGATAGGAGATAGACAGATAGATATGAGATAGATAGATAGATAGATAGATAGATAGATAGATAGATAGATAGATAGATAGATATGAGATAGATAGATAGATAGATAGATAGATAGGAGATAGATAGATAGATAGATAGATATGAGATAGATAGATAGATAGATAGATAGATATGAGATAGATAGATAGATATGAGATAGATAGATAGATAGATAGATAGGAGATAGATAGATAGATAGATAGATAGATATGAGATAGATAGATAGGAGATAGATAGATAGATAGATAGATATGAGATAGATAGATAGATATGAGATAGATAGATAGATAGATAGATATAGGATAGATAGATAGATAGATAGATATGAGATAGATAGATAGATAGATAGATAGATAGATATGAGATGGATAGATAGATATGAGATGGATAGATAGATAGATAGATAGATAGATAGATAGGAGATAGATAGATAGATATGAGATAGATAGATAGATAGATAGATAGATAGATAGATAGATAGATAGATAGATATGAGATAGATATGAGATAGATAGATAGATAGATAGATAGATAGGAGATAGATAGATAGATAGATAGATAGATAGATAGATATGAGATAGATAGATAGATAGATAGATAGATAGATAGATAGATAGATAGATAGATATGAGATAGATAGATAGATATGAGATAGATAGATAGATAGATAGATAGATAGATAGATAGATAGGAGATAGATAGATAGATAGATATGAGATAGATAGATAGGAGATAGATAGATAGATAGATAGATAGATAGATATGAGATAGATAGATAGATATGAGATAGATAGATAGATAGATACATAGATATAGGATAGATAGATAGATAGATAGATAGATAGATAGATAGATAGATAGATATGAGATAGATAGATAGATAGATATGAGATGGATAGATAGATATGAGATGGATAGATAGATAGATAGATAGATAGGAGATAGATAGATATGAGATAGATAGATAGATAGATAGATAGATAGATAGATATGAGATAGATATGAGATAGATAGATAGATAGATAGATAGATAGATAGATAGATAGATAGATAGATAGATAGGAGATAGATAGATAGATAGATAGATAGATAGATAGATAGATAGATAGATAGTCCATGTATGTTGTTATACCAGCCTGACAGGTAGCCTTGAAAGCTTGCATATATAATTTTTCTGGTTAGCCAATAAAGATATCATCTCTGTAATACTTTTATATTTAGTACTAAATTAGATGTCCATGTACAGGATGGGAGGGAGGGAAGAAAGAAAGAAAGAAAGAAATATAAACGCTACAGTAGATAGTATATTGCTACATTGGTAGATAGTCTATCTATCTATCTATCTCATATCTATCTATCTATCTATATCATATCTATCTCATATTTATCTATCTATATCATATCTATCTCATATCTATCTATCTATTTATCTATCTCATATCTATCTATCTCATATCTATCTATCTATCTCATATCTATCTATCTCCTATCTATCTATTTATCTATCTCATATCTATCTATCTATCTCTATCTCCTATCTATCTATCTATCTATCTCCTATCTATCTATCTATCTATCTATCCATCTCATATCTATCTATCTCATATCTATCTATCTATCTCATATCTATCTATCTATCTCATATCTATCTATCTCCTATCTATCTATTTATCTATCTCATATCTATCTATCTATCTCTATCTCCTATCTATCTATCTATCTATCTCCTATCTATCTATCTATCTATCTATCTATCTATCTATCTATCTATCTATCTATCTATCCATCTCATATCTATCTATCTCATATCTATCTATCTATCTCCTATCTATCTATCTATCTATCTCCTATCTATCTATCTATCTATCCATCTCATATCTATCTATCTCATATCTATCTATCTCATATCTATCTATCTATCTATCTCATATCTATCTATCTCATATCTATCTATCTCATATCTATCTATCTCATATATATCTATCTCATATCTATCTATCTATCTATCTATCTATCTATCTATCTATCACATATCTATCTCTCTCATATCTATCTATCGCATATCTATCTATCCCATATCTATCTATCTATCTATCTATCTATCTATCTATCTATCTATCTATCTATCTATCTATCTCATATCTATCTATCTATCTATCACATATCTATCTATCTCATATCTATCTATCTCATATCTATCTATCTATCTATCTATCTATCTATCTATCTATCTATCTATCTATCTCATAACTATCATCTATCTCCATCCATCTATCTTATTTTATCTATACAATGCTTTTGCAATAAGTTCATGAATTTAAAGTACTCTTTCTATCTATCCACATAACAGACAGAATTCAGGATTTATACCTCATCCTCGCATGAGTTGTTACACATGTTACAGTAGCCAAGATTTGTCCTCTAGGGACCAGTTTAATATATAATAGGCCTCTTGTATCAAAACTGCCCCATAGAAGACATCCTTGTTTCCTATTGCAACCAATCAGAATCATTCTTCTTTACGTTCGGTTTAGCCCTGAGCTTTGATTGGCTGCTATAGCAAAGAGATGACTTATGTTTGTAGACCAGTAATGACATATAAGTAGTTTATGCATTACAAACTGTTATCTTCATAAATGCAACACTTCTGTAGACATGTGAATTGCTCTAAGTACTTGGTTTTAAACCCATTAATACTGCTATAATGTACGACATGGTTGTATATAGTCGGTCTGCTCGGCTGTTCCGGGCCGTGCTGCTGACAGTATTGTGCAAATGCAATTGTGTGTTGGTTAGTGTAATCCAGGCCTGAAAACTGCAGTCTGTCATAGACATGACATAAACCCTGCTATGACTAATGAGGGGCTCTTTCCTCCTTAATCTGTTTCTTCTTCCATCAGGCTGCATTTTGTGCCCGATACCATCAGCTCCTCTGCATCTGACTGTTCTCACAGCGTATTATTCTGTGATAACTCCATCTCTACATTTCCAGCCATAAAATACTGGAATCTCCAGAAAGGCATTTTGAAATGCATTATGGTCATATCTGCCAGAATAAACTTCATATATCTCTGATCTTCAAAGCTCCCAATGATACTTCTCTACCGCAGAGAACTGTAACCCCTCTGCTCCGCTCCGCTCTCCCTAGGGAGACTTCCTCCCCATACATCTCACTACTACTCCTGTTCTGGATTTCCAATGGCACGTCAGACCAGCATGAAAGGAGTTAAAATCTAGCTTCAATCTAAGCTTGAAAGTTAAGATGTGACTGCAGTTAACCCCAATATCCTATCACCCCCATTTCTCACCAGGGTTCCAGGAAGCTGAGATATGAGGATATGGTTGGTGATGTTATTGTACTTTAGGGCTATTTTAACTGTTCCTCTGCCTCACAAGGTGAGACGTCAAGGAGAAGGGGGTATTTTTCCAAGTCACAAAGGTCAAAAAGTTATTTAACCACAAGATAATTGCACTGACTGAAGCAGGTAGATGGTACCTGATGGCACGGTGGTGGGGTCTCTTTTTTTGGCGCACCTGTCAGCTTGCTTTAGCTCCCTCTCAGCCACATCTTATACTAGTAGGGGCGAGACTAAGAGGCAGCAGACAGAGCCACTATAATAAGAGGGGAGCAGAGGCACTGCTCACCCCTCTTACTTATCCCCCCTACTTTAATGTTGCCAGTCCTCTGGCAGCCCAGCAATACACATAATAGTCCATGAAATGGCTTACTGCACTCTGCCCGCCACTGCTGGCACCATCCTGCCGACTACGCCAATTTGCAGTGGGTGTATGGTACATGATGGAGCATCGGTGTGGTCTCTTTAACAACACTGTAAGTGCTTTATTTCTAGTGCTCGTAGCACCTGTCAGCTCTCTCTTTCTCCCTTTCGCCCACTTCTCGGACCAAAGGGGGCAGGGCTTAGTGGCAGCTGCTATGGTAGGAGGAAGCAGTACTTACCCTCACTGGCATAACTATAGGGGATGTGGTTGCACCCGGGCCCAGGAGCCTTAGGGGGCCCATAAGGCCTCTCTTCTCCATATAGGGAGCCCAGTAGGATGAATAAAGCATTATAGTTGGGGACCCTGTTACAAGTTTTGCATTGGGGCCCAGGAGCTTCAAGTTACGCATCTGCTTACCCCTCTAACATGACCCCATCATCCTCCAGTTGCAAAGTGTGAGAACCCATCAAACACCTTCCTAGATCTCAGTTTCATAGATTTGGGCAAAGTATCTACAAAAACAGTACAACTCCACACAACAAAAGTCCTTGGAGCAACAAAACAGGTGAAATGTATTCTGTCTTCTTTTTCGATGCCTCTTCTTAAAGAGGACTTCTAGTTGTCCTCCTGTGTTCCCAAGGAAAAGATCGAAAGACCCATCTAGGAAATATAGTTCAATGTCTAGTCAACGTGTCACCATCAAGAAGGACATCAAGAAGGACAATCTTATGTGCTAACAACAATGTCCTCCAACTTAGTCTACTGTGCACATTCGGAGGCTACTCCTAACTTTTCTCCAATAGTCCAATTATTAGTCATGTTGTCTGGAAGGTAAACGGAAAACTAATAAGCTCCCAAACATGGAAGATTCCTGAGGTAGACCCTAACAATTTGACTTCACCTTCTATTATTGACTTGGTGATGGAGAAGGCTGGTAGCCATTCACCACCACATCAATAAACCATAGTGTGCCTTGTAATGGTTGGTTTAGGGGATGTAATACTACAATGTCATGATCATCAGACAGTTGACATGGTCTTTGCTTCCTTGCTTCATATGCCTCGTATAACCAATGGCTACAGAAAAATGGAGGACTATAATACCATACAGCTGCGCTCCTACAAGATCAGTCACGTGTGAGTTTAATTGCAACGTGTTTGTTGTTTAGCTCAAGCTCCTTGATTAGCTTGATTAAGGTTTTGTAACCTATGGCCACACATTTCAGCTAATTAGTGTATACACAGCCTCCTGTTACTGAAACGGAGAGAAAAAAAAGAAAAGGATATAAAATATCAAATATACACTAAGTACAGGCTTATGCAATTTCACTGCTCATGAATGTTGCATGTTTTTGTTGCTTATTTGCATGTTTTTTTTCTCTTTTGTATGCCATCAGTGTATCATCCGTTTTTCACACAAAAAGGCCCAAATGATGTCACTTTTTTGTTTTCGCTTTCTTATGGTAACATGTTTTAAGGGGTTTTTCTAGGCAAATACTAAGGATAGTTAATTTCTGGAGACCTGCTGCTTGAGATCGCCGTCAATCAGCTGATCGCCCAGCCTGCTGCACTGTAGTTGTCATTAGGGTCGCAGTAGAAGAGTCATAGGGGGCTTCCCTCCAATTGATATCAATGGGAATGCTGCCTCCTATTATACTTCCTGTCTGAGCCCGCTATCAGAGGTGCTGAAAGTGTAGTAGAAGGCTGCAGTTCCCAATGTTTTCAATGGGAATTAAGCGCTCAATTTCACTTCTACCTCCAACTAGGATGATGACATCGGGCCCCGCTGCACTAACATTGGGCTAGGTGATCAGCTGATCTCGAGTGGCGGTTCCCCGGTGATCAACTATTGATGAACTATCCTGAGAATAGGTCATCAATAGTACTTGCCTTGAAGACCCCTTTTAAAATGCAGTGCGCACACATGTGACATCCGTGTTCACTGCATTTTTTTAAGTCCCCATAGACTTTCATGTGAATACAGACCAAAATAAAACAGACTGGGATTTTTTTATGCACAACATCAGTCAGCATGAAGAACGCACGTCTGAATACACCAATTTACTTTAATGGGTCCGTGTGGTGTCCATATCCAGCCGATAGATAAAAAATACGGACAACACATGGACGGAAAATATGCCCATGTGAATGAAACCTTAGATCCGTAGTTCCATTCACAAGGAAATTGCAATTTTTTTCTATCACAAATTATATCTTTTAATGATATTGACTCTTTATTTCACATTTTTTATGATTTTTAGCATTGCTTAAATGGTACCATTAATTTGTACGTCTAACATTGAACCTCATGGATCATGGGAACTGTAATCAAACTACTAACGACCACTTGTCTGTGAGTATGTATGTATGTATGTGTGTGTGTAAGTGATTCCTATGCTGGTGATGTCATCGCTCCTCCCCTGGTGACGTGATTGAAGGTCCTACAACATATATAAAACACAGTCTGACCGACAGAAGAACAACACAGTTAGGGCTCTTGAAAAGGGGAGGACAAAAATAACAAAATGAGATGACAACTAAACCGCTATTATGTCAGACACAACCTAGCAGTCCTGACAGAACACACTGACCTACCACCACCACAGACATCCGGTGGGCTGAAGGACCAGTGGTGATGTCACTGCTGTGGGAGGAGCCAATCAGTGTTTTTGTCTTGTGTGGCAATCAAGCTGCTGTGTGTGATGTGCCACCAGAAACACTGCTACTATAATTTCCTAATAATTAGTGTAATTTTAAGACTTCCGTGTGATCTGCTTTACAGTAAATGTGTTCATTCTAGTATAAAACAAAAAGGCTTTGAGAGAAGGTGATAGTGTCGTATCTTAAAGAGGACTCATCAGTTCTTCTGATATGTTTGTAATTGCTTAAAAACTCTGTCTTGTGTCGTTCCTCTGTTATTCCTCTTATAAATAAAGTGACAACTGGGTGTTACCAAAGGGGGGGTGGTCCCTACACAGTCTGATCTTATCCAATCAGTGCTGACAGTGTAAGGACACATCCCATAGACAAGGGGAATAGTAACACCCAAAAGTCCATTCTTCATAAATGTCTAGGAGGAATAACAGCACAACACAGATTGTTATTATATGGGGAATACAAGTATTCACTAAAACAGACATGTCAGGAGAACTAACAAGTCCCCTTATATACATCGACGGAAGCCCTCCTCCTTGATCTGAAATCGAGCATGGAGAGACACTCCTGCACACTTGGTAATAAAGTTGTCATGGCAATGACATGATGCCTTGCGTCCTATTAATTAGAATAGCTGGGGGAGAACACCTGAGTGATCCATACCTGCAGCCATAATAGTTGTCAATCAGTTTTTTTTTAACTTTTTAAACATATTTTATTTTTATTTTTTAGGTGTTGCTATAGCATGTGATGATATTAAATTATACTTTGTTATTGTCAATTATTCTGGCGACATTATGGATCGGTATGGCAATTCCCCAAAAATCCTATCAATACGCTAAAAAACAGCCTGGCGTTTAATTAGAGGATCCCAGCTTGATAATTTAAGGATATATAAAAAGAAGTTTAAAAAGTATTTGCAAATATAGAACTATCCAAAGTGTTGAGAATGTACCATATAACTACTAACATATGTTAAATTAAAAACCACGGCTTTGTATGGGAAGGCCATGCAAACCCAACGGACCTTTAATCCTAAACTGCAATGGTTTTCATTAGCGTCACATTAAATAGCAATGATTATCTTGAAAGCACGCAGCTCACAGTTTTCGCAGCCAGGTTTCCCCTGAGGACTATTCTGCAATACCCTGGTAGGTGATGTCATACTGTAGCGAGTGCAGAATGGAATGACATCACCCATTGTAAGAGAAACAAACCACACTCTGCATTATCAGACAGCATCCCTCCGCTAGAAAATACAAGGGATCGAATTACCAGCTGGAAAACAGAATTGCAGCCAGTGTGGAAAACAGGACCCAAGAGATTGAAAATTAGGAGCAGATTAAAATACATGTGAATCAGCAGAGCTCTTAGTGCTACTTTCACATACCTTCTAGCATATTATGTGTGGAAACCTTACTGATGTTTATAGCAGCGTTCAGCATTTGGCAGCGGGCCAAAAGTAGTCTTAAAACTTCACGTAAAAAACAACTTACGTTGCATTGTGCTTTACAAATATATGTCTGTAAATAATACAATATACATACACTGACAAACTATTCAGCAATGCTGTATGACCAGGAGAGATGGAGAAAAATGTAGGTTCTGCCATAATGGAGTTACATTCTAGTAAGGTACTATGGGTCCCCTTTTTTCCCACTAATTTTTTAGGTATTTTTCTAAACAAAGGATGAAATTACATTTTGGGAAAAAGAAACAGCAAATAAACAGTTATCATAACATGGTAAAAGCCAAATTAAAGGGAAGGAAACAATAAAAAGGGAAGAAGGAAGGAAAGAAAGAAAGAGAAAGAAAGAAAAAAAAGAAAGAAGGAAGGAAGGAAGAAAGGAAAGAAAGAAAGAAAGAAAGAAAAGAAGGAAAGAAAGAGAGAAAGAAAGAAGGAAAGGAAGAAAGAGAGAAAGACAAAAAGAAAGGAAAGAAGAAAGAAAGAAGGAGAAAAAGAAAGGAAAGAAAAAAAGAAAGGAAAGACGAAAGAAAGAAAGAAAGAAAGAAAGAAAGAAAGAAGGAAAGGAAGAAAGAAAGAAAGAAAGAAAGAAAGAAAAACAAGAAAGAAGGAAGGAAGAAAGGAAAGAAAGAGAGAAAGAAAGAAGGAAAGGAAGAAAGAGAGAAAGACAAAAAGAAAGGAAAGAAGAAAGAAAGAAGGAGAAAAAGAAAGGAAAGAAAAAAAGAAAGATGAAAGAAAGAAAGAAGGAAAGGAAGAAAGAGAAAGACAGAAAGAAAGAGAGAAAGACAAAAATAAAGGAAAGAAAAAAAAAAGAAAGAAAGAAAGAAGGAAAGAAAGAGAAAGAGAAAAAGAAAGGAAAGAAGAAAGAAAGAAAGAGAAAAAGAAAGAAAGAAACAAAAAAAGAAAGAAGGAAAGAAAGGAAAGAAGAAAGAAAGAAAGATGGAAAAAAAATCAATTTTTACATGCATTTCAAGTTTAGCGTAAAAAAGAGCCTCCAAATTTGATTTTATGTTGAAAAAATCCTAATAAAAATGTCATGTTAAAAGAAAACAACTCCAGTATGAAAAACAAGCCAGAATCTATTCTCTAGCTCCAAAGAATCTAAAGAATCATTACACATTTGAAGTTTGCCGGATGTCTTCATTCCACCATGTGTGTATACAGCACTTATAACTATTTTCAGGGTGCTGATACATTTAAAGGTAAATGCCTAAAATACACAAAACTTTACCTGTTTGCTAATTAACCTTTGACTTATTGATACTGTCACATACCTTCATATAACTCTTTTATCTTTTAGCATTTCATTAGAAGTTATCACACCGACATAGAACAGGGTTCTTTACTGTAAGAGCAGTGAGACTATGGAATTCTGTACTTGAGGAAGTGGTGATGGTGAATTCGATTAAAACATTTAAGAGGGGCTGGACGCCTATCTTGAGCGTTACAATATTACATGTTATAATCACTGATTACTTTATAAGGGTCGGTGATCCGGGGATTATTCTGATTGCCAGATTGGAGGCGGGAAGGAATTTTCCCACTAAAATGAAGAAAATTGGCTTCTACCTCATTGAGGGGGTGGGGGGGGGGTTGCCTTCCTCTGGATCAACAGTGGAGGAGTAATAGGCTGAACTGGATGGACATGTGTTTATTTTTCAGCCTTACACATTAGGTTACTGTGTCACTATGTACTATTCCACCCCTTACCTGGTTCATCCAAAAATATTACAAAGACCAAGTATTTAGGGTTGTAAATGCTAATATTTGCTTTTATTTTATTATCCTTATTTTCAATTTCACGTGAACATTTTTGGGGTGGAGATATTCATATTGATCCATTTTTTAAAAATAGTTATTTAGAGAAATATTTTCCAGGTCTTTAACAAATACCTAGGAATCCCTAAAAACTAAAAAAAAAAAAAAAAAAAAAAAAAAATTGGGGGAAATGACTAAACTTGTGTATGACATAAGTGCTCACAGTATAAATTCCGAAAGAAATAAAAGAAAAAGATAAAAATTTGCTAAAATTACAAAATTCACATACAAATGTTTTCGTTATTCGAAGAGTATGGTACAGTTTGTGCTCAGCTATTCCAAGCCGCCCTCACCCTGCACCAAAAGACTACAAATCCGCTAATCTATATTCTGAATTTGCATGTAATTTGGTGCTGGCACTTTGCCGACACGGTCAGGGAGTCATTGGCTGTGTAAAATCAAAATATCATCGTGGGATTAATAAAATACATCTCTGTTAATATGTTCATTTTTAAGGTAGTTCAAACATTCACTTTTGAAGCAGCTCTAGCGTAAATATCCCAGAACAAATGGCAGTATGTAATACAGGAGGGAGCAGTTGGGATGCCAGACTGAAAAATACATTAGGCCATCTGGCTGAGGCAGCCTCTCCAAAATCCTCAGCTTTGTGTTCACCCCCGACTCAAAACAACACATTTTCCACTATGATGAGTATACATTTTCCCAAAACCAGCCCTGATCATGCATGCAAATTCCAAGCTTTGTGTTTACATAATTATTTTAATTAATTTGCTGCCATTAAAAAAATAAATAAAAACTAAAAAGTTCTTGTATTTATAGGGAATATTTACAATGTAACACATTAATTATGAGCCACTAATGTATGTCTAGATAATGTCATAGTCTTAAGGTTTAATGAGGTCATATAAGATACATAGATAGATAGATGATAGATAGATAGATAGATAGATAGATAGATAGATAGATAGATAGATAGATGATAGATAGATAGATAGATAGATAGATAGATAGATAGATAGATAGGGGTTAGATAGATAGATAGATAGATAGATAGATAGATAGATAGATAGATAGATAGATAGATATAGATAGATAGATATAGATAGATAGATAGATGATAGATAGATAGATGATAGATAGATAGATAGATAGATAGATAGATAGATAGATAGATAGATATGAGATAGATAGATATGAGATAGATAGATAGATAGATATAGATAGATAGATGATAGATAGATAGATAGATAGATAGATAGATAGATTTAAGATAGATAGATATAAGATAGATAGATAGATAGATAGATATGAGATAGATAGATATGAAATAGAGAGATAGATAGATGGATAGGTAGATATGACATAGAGAGATAGATAGATAGATAGATAGATAGATAGATAGATAGATAGGAGAGAGATTGATAGATATTAGATAGATAGATATGAGGTAGATAGATAGATAGATAGATATGAGATAGATAGATAGATAGATAGATAGATAGATAGATAGAAGATAGATAAATAGATAGATAGATATGAGATAGATAGATATGAGATAGATAGATAGAAGATAGATAGGAGATAGATAGATAGATAGATAGATATGAGGTAGATAGATAGATAGATAGATAGATAGATAGATAGATAGATAGATAGAAGATAGATAAATAGATAGATAGATATGAGATAGATAGATATGAGATAGATAGATAGAAGATAGATAGGAGATAGATAGATAGATAGATAGATAGATAGATAGATAGATAGATAGGAGATAGATAGATAGATAGATAGATAGATATAAGATAGATAGATAGGAGATAGATAGATAGATAGATAGATAGATAGATAGATAGGAGATAGATAGATAGATAGATAGATAGATATGAGATAGATAGATAGATAGATAGATAGATAGATAGATAGATAGATAGATAGATAGGAGATAGATAGATAGATAGATAGATAGATAGATAGATAGATAGATAGATAGATAGGAGATAGATAGATAGATAGATAGATAGATATGAGATAGATAGATAGATAGATAGATAGATAGATAGATAGATAGGAGATAGATAGATAGATAGATAGATAGATAGATAGATATGAGGTCCATATTTAACAAAGTTTAACTGCAATAAGTAATCTTATTTTTAGCCATTGAATAGCTCAATTCATCTTAACACAGCAACCCCATTGTAGACTATTAAAACTGCACAGAAAGTAATCATAACAGGTAAAGAGTTAAGTTACACTTTGCTACAAATAAAGAAAGAGATAAATAAATAAATAAAAAGATAGATGGCTATAATGACTGTAGACTGGTGAATGTGTACTGGGAAGTACCATGATCCCACTTGTACACATTATGGTGTTCTTCAGTGGATGATAACGCTACCCACCCCTTCTATAGCACACACCCTCAAGGTATCACCTGTACCTTCTCCTGACACCTCTATGTCCACATCCATGCCACCATACACTGTTAGATCATAGACTTTCAAATATATATATATACATATGAGATATTAGGTTTGATGCTAATCTCAGTGCCAGGCACAGACACATACCAGACATGACTAGTGCCATTTTTGTGCAGTTTGTACACCTTTCCAGTGTTTACAGCCTACCAGGACAAAAAAGACTCTGTCCCAACTGGTGTGCTATTTGCCATAAACCATCCCATAGAAAATAAAGACATGAGTTCTGTTCTAGGAGCCCGGCCTACGATTACTCCTTTATATCACCATTCAGCCTGCATTGGAGAGAGGTCTGCTCAATAGGCCTGGATATCTTTTACATAGCTCTGTAATGGGATGATAAATACATCCCCATATTGCTTTGAAGGAAAAAGGCCTGACGGGAATGGATTGGATTGGTATTAATAGAATAAGCACCCTTGCTACAGTTAACTAAAGATATCTTCATAGCAATAACAGGAATATTCTGCTGTATAACCTAATAATGACTGATTTCAGACAGACTCTAGAGCTCTTAATTGCCTTCAAGTCTTAGCGTTATACATATGTGAAATACAAATCCATCCATCTACTCATCATGAGTCATGAATTATAGAGTCACATTTGGAGAAATGTATGTATCGGATAACCTGCGCTCGTTCTAACAAGTACTAGCAAATAAGAACAAACTAAGCCAAAGAGGAAAAGTGAGAGAGGAAGATAAATGGATTAGAAAGAAATTAGAGGATAAGAGGTAGAAGTGTGAAAAGGTTTAAAGAAAAATTGAAATATTTTATCACTCTATTATATCTATCTATCTATCAATCTCATATGTATCTATCTATCTCCTATCTATCTATCTATCTATCTCCTATCTATCTATCTATCTATCTATCTCCTATCTCCTATCTATCTCATATCTATCTATCTCATATCTATCTATCTCATATCTATCTATCTCATATCTATCTATCTATCTATCTATCTATCTATCTATCTATCTATCTATCTATCTATCTCATATCTGTCTCCTATCTCCTATCTATCTATCTATCTATCTATCTATCTATCTCATATCTATCTATCTATCTATCTATCTATCTATCTATCTATCTATCTCATATATATCTATCTCATATCTATCTTTATTTCTATTAACCATTACCTCTCTCTCGATCTGCTTATATTATTTATTAGCAGCATATCTATCTATCTGTCTAATATGTATCTATCTCATATCTATCTATCTGTCTAATATGTATCTATCTCATATCTATCTAATATGTATCTATCTAATATCTATCTATCTATCTATCTAATGTGTATCTATCTAATATCTATCTATCTATCTATCTATCTAATATGTATCTATCTATCTATCTATCTCATATCTTTCTCATATCTATCTTTATTTCTATTAACCATTACCTCTCTCTCGATCTGCTTATATTATTTATTAGCATATCTGTCTATCTATTAAAGATCTATCTATGTAAAAATAGCTGTTGCATAAATTCAATTATTCCATACAGGGAAAAAGTCACAAGTGACTATCCGACTATCACATACTTTCTGACGCTATTGAAAACTTTTAAGATAGCTGCATGGTTGCTTGTATCTTTTTTCCCATAGGGAATAATTCATGTAGTTTTGCAAACATGATTATCATATGATTCATACTTGCATTTCAGAAATTGTGCAGCCCCAGTCTACTATCTATCTACGTATCTATCTCATATCTATCTATCTATCTATCTATCTCATATCTATCTATCTATCTATCTATCTCTCATATCTATCTATCTATCTCATATCTATCTATCTATCTCATATCTATCTATCTATCTCATATCTATCTATCTACGGTATCTATCTATCTCATATCTATCTATCTATCTCCTATCTATCTATCTCATATCTATCTATCTGTCTACGGTATCTATCTATCTCCTATCTATCTATCTATCTATCTATCTATCTCATATCTAGCTATCTATCTATCTATCTCTCATATCTATCTATCTATCTATCTCATATCTAGCTATCTATCTATCTCATATCTATCTATCTATCTCATATCTTTCTATCTATCTATCTATCTATCTATCTCATATCTATCTATCTATCTATCTATCTATCCATCTAGCCATCAATCTATCCCATATCTATCTATCTGTCTATTCCATATCTATCTATCTATCTATCTATCTATCTATCTATCTATCTGTCTATTCCATAACTATCTATCTATCTATCTATCTATTTATCCCATATCTATCTATCTATTCATCTAGCCATCAATCTATCCCATATCTATCTATCTGTCTATCTCATATCTATCTATCTATCTATCTATTTATCTATCTATTTATCCCATATCTATCTATCTGTCTATCTATCCTTCTGTCTTTGTGTCAGACTGGTATACTGTGTCAGCAGCTGACCTTGGTTCAGAGTTGTTCCTTTGCCTTCTGCACAGATAACTTTCCAGGTTGCTAGTTCATGTAAAATGCATCAGAGGCCTCAGCTTTTCACAAGATTCTGCTCTAGTCACATCTGTCAAGTCTGTGAGGCACTAATTTCAGAAAAAGGCTAACACAAAACAGCGGCTGCTCCACTGAAAAACATGAGAACTGGCTGATTCTAGAAGTCACCAGATTATAATTTGCCTAGCATTTATGCTACTAGCTCACACATACATAGATAGATAGATAGATAGATAGATAGATAGATAGATAGATAGATAGATAGATATTGGATAGATAGATAGATAGATATGAGATAGATAGATAGATAGATAGATAGATAGATAGATAGATAGATAGATAGATAGATAGATATTGGATAGATAGATAGATAGATATGAGATAGATAGATATGAGATAGATAGATAGATAGATAGGAGATAGATGATAGATAGATATGAGATAGATAGATAGATAGATAGATATGAGATAGATAGATAGATAGATATGAGATAGATAGATAGAGCTAAAAACTAAACCAAAATGCCACATTTTTAGCCAAAACTATTTCAAAGATAAAATGATATGAATGGACTAGCAATAAAAAGTAGGAAGTACAGAAAAAACATGAACCAGCAAAGCATTTTATCAGCTGCCTAAAAGCAACAATAAAAAACGTTAAAAAACGTGTAGAAAATCTCGTTAACTGAAAATATTATGAGCAAATTCATTTATTGTTATATTCAGGGGCCATAAAAGGACATCAGCATTATACAGCATGATGTGATAAACCGAATGCATCACCAACAACCTCGGTATGATTATATATGTTTATAAAAGGTGGCAGCAAGAATCACCATAAACTTATTTTTTAGAAAGAGAATTGATTTCTAAATGATAAAATATCCTCCATGGCAGATATTATAGGGTACCTGTAGCTTTAAGATAATGTAGCTGTAAGCAAATGTATAGAAAATACTTGATATGGATATGGTGATACGATATACAGTTGCTGCAGTGACAGTGTGTCTGATAACAGGATAAAAACATCAATGTGATATTGCAAGGAGATTTTTTAAAGGAAATGCCTGGAGTGTCTGCAAAAAGGTCCAAAAATAATATGTGAACTGCATAACATTGCCAGGAAGGAAGGAGGTTACAATGAAACTGGTGTGTTTTCTGACAATCTCCAAAAACACATCCACACACACTGATACATATATGCCTATATGAATATACACCTAGTGATATACACACATACTGTACACATAAATATTCACATATATAGACACATACAAATATGCACACATACTGTACACATAAATATACATGCAAAAGTAACCCATAAATAAGTATTTGCATACATACACATGTGGACTGATGCATATACACAAGCAAATATACACATAGTGATATCCACACATAAATATGCAAGGAAAGAAGAAACAGAAGAAACCTATTCATAAATATTCACACACACACATATATATATATATATACATGCAGAGATTCCCACACATACTGTACATATTAATATACAAAGGTGAGCACATTAAAA